>NC_142064.1:6780000-6957500 GCF_059756535.1 Pantherophis guttatus
ATGCACATGCTTGCCGATTGCTCATGTGGCCTGGCTTGAGACAGTGGGCCCTGTCCTGTACCATTTGAGGCAAATAGTTGTCCAATCTGTTCTTAAATACCTCCAGTGTTGGAGCATCCACAACTTCTGAAGGCAAGCTGTTCCACTGATTAATTGTTCTCACTGTCAAGAAAGTTCTCCTTGGTTCTAGGTTGCTTCTCTCCTTGATTAGTTTCCATCCATTGCTTCTTCTCCTGCCTTCAGGTGCTTTGGAGAATAGCTTGACTCCCTCTTCTTTGGGGCAACCCCTCAGATATTGGAAGAGGCTATCATGTCACCCATAGTCCTTCTTTTCATCAGACTAGACATACCCAGTTCCAGAAACCGTTCTTTATACGTTTTATGTCGGGCCTGGAAGCCATCTTTTGCATTGGATTTTCAGGCCTGCCACTTTTAGTGCTGTGGGAAACTGGGAGGGGGGATTGTATAGAGCAGGGGTGATATATAGTCATAATAACATTCCTTTCTCAGAGAGTCAAGGACATCTTGCTAAACACCTAGAGTGGCGTGACTGGGAGGCATCTCCAGTTGGGATAGTGCTTTGATTGGACCATGTGATGGACTTGTGGGTGCTGGGTAGGGAAGCTTTCAGATTTGGGTTTTTCAAGATGTGCCAATATGACATCTCTAACAAAATGGAACTTTGAGGAGCTTCAAACCTCGGAGTTTTCTTTCATTGGGGTGTTACTTAGAACCCTGACATTTTAGCCTCCAGTCCCCTAATCATCTTTGTTGCTCTTCTCTGCACCCTTTTCCAGAGTCTCAGCCTCTTTTTTTATGTTGTAATGATCAAAACTGGATGCACTATTTGAAGTGTGGTGTTACGAAGGCATTATAAAGCAGTACTAACCCTTGGTCTTGATTCTATCCAGGGGTGAAATCCAGCAGGTTCTAACAGGTTCTGGAGAACCGGTAGCGGAAATTTTGAGGAGTTTGGAGAACCGGCAAATACCACCTCTGGCTGGCCCCAGAGTGGGGTGGGAATGGAGATTTTGCAATATCCTTCCCCCAGGAGTGGGGAGGGAATGGGGATTTTGAAATATCCTTCCCCCAGGAGTGGGGAAGGAATGGGGATTTTACAGTATCCTTCCCTTGAAGTGAGGTGGGAATGGAGTTTTTGCAGTATCCTTCCCCTGCCATACCCACAAAGCCAGACCACGCCCACAAAGCCACGCCCACAGAACTGGTAGCAAAAATATTTGGATTTCACCACTGATTCTATCCCTCTATTAATGTAGCCTAGAACTGTGTTGGCTTTTTTAGCAGCTACAGCACACTGTTAACTCATATCACAGTAAAATTTGAGTCTGGACATTTTTGGCTTCAAGGGATTTCAACTTTACCTTGTATTTCTTACAATAAGATTTTTTTCCTTCTTCTATCCCCCACCCCCCTTTCTTCTTTGCTCAACATTCGTTCTCAATTTCCACACTTGACTCACACATTACGGTCTCAGAGGGTGGAGAGCAAAAACAATTAATCACCTGTTGTGAAGCAGTGTTTCAAATTATAGACCTTTAAAAAAAAAAAGTTCTCGGCCTAAGAAATAGATCGGAAGGAGCATCCCAGAAGTGGATAGGTTGCATGTAGCACTAAAAGATAAATCTGAAACAGAAAGTATGGATCACTCAAGTCTTAAAGAGTAGAATTCTTTATTGGGCAAGTGTGATTGGACACACAAGGAATTTGTTTTAGGTGTATATGCTCTCAGTGTACATAAGGAGAATACATTCATCAAGAATAACAAGATACAACATTTAGTGATAGTCAAGGTTACTAATGAGCTATCAAATCATACTACGAAAAAAATAAAAATAATATAACTGAAAGATACAAGCAACAAGCAAACAAGCAAGATACAAGCAAAGATACAAGTAACATACAAGAAAGATACAAGCAACATGGTTATAGTAATAAGTGGGAAGAGATAGATACTAGTAAGGAAGAAAAGAATAACAATAATACAGTCTTAGTAAATTATTTGACAGTGTTGTGGGAATTAGTTGTTAAGCAGGGTGATGGCATTCAGGGAAAAACTGTCCTTGTGTCTAGTTGTTTTGATGTGCAGTGCTCTATAGCGTCGTTTTGAGGGTAGGAGTTGAAACAATTTATATCCAAGATGTGAGGGGTCTGTAGATATTTTCACAGTCTTCTTTTTGACTCATGCAAAAAGAAAAAAAAATGAGCTGTGCAATTTTTTTAAAAAAATAGCTTACTGGGTTTCTTGTGGTTTGTCTTGTGGTTATTGGGAATCCATTCATTTCTTCACCGATGAGTACAAAAGCTTGTGTGATTACCTTAAAATCCAATCTAAGGTAGCATTTTTACCAACAATAGTCAGGAGTTTCCTAAGAGAACAGAAACAGATTCTTTCAAGAGATGGCTTTTCAAGTGGTGTTATGTTCCTGATTTCTATTTATGCTTCAAAAGAAAAGTAGCTCGTAATTGGCGTAGGTCATAATCCAAGCCATGAAAATGAGACATCTTGATCAGCCTTGCTTTCTTATTTCTACTGTTATTTTATTAGAATATAGAATAACAAAGCTAAAAGGGACCTTGGTGGTCTTTTAGGCCTGCTCAAGCAGAAGACTCTATACAATTTCAGACAAGTGACTGTCCTGTCTCTTCTTAAAAGCCTCCAGCGATGGTGCACCCACAACTTCTGAAGGCAACTTCCATTCCATTGGTTGATTGTCCTCACTGTTAGGAATTTTCTCCTTAGTTCTAGGCTGTTTCTCTCCTTGATTAGTTTCTCTCCAGTGTTTCTTGTCTTGCCTTTAGGTGCTTTGGAAAATAGTTTGACCCCCTCTTCTTTGAAGGAACTCGTCAAATTTTGGAACACTCTCCCCTAGTCCTTCTTTTTACTAGACTAGACATTACCAGGTCCAATATGATAGATAGATGATGAATCGATAGATGGATGGATGGATGGATGGATGGATGGATGGATGGATGGATGAATGGGTGGGTGGGTAGGCAGACAGACAGATAGACAGACAGATGGATGATAGGTAGGTAGGTAGGTAGATAGATAGATGATGGATGATAGATGGGTGGGTGGGTGGATGGATAGATAGATGATAGATAGATAGGTAGATGATGGGTGATAGATAGATGGATGTATGGATGTATAGATATAGATAGGAAGGAGTCCTCCACTCCTCTGCTCGCAACAAAATACTTTATGCCATCAGACTTGAAATTTTGGACTTAGAAAATTTAGAACTACGCCGCCTTTGGCATGACTTAAGCATAGCTCATAAAGTCATCTGCTACAATGTCCTACCTGTCAATGACTACTTCAGCTTCAACCACAACAATACATGAGCACACAACAGATACAAACTTAAAGTGAACCACTCCAAACTCGATTGCAGAAAATACGACGTCAGCAACAGAGTGGTCAATGCCTGGGATGCACTACCTGACTCTGTGGTTTCATCCCAAACCCCCCAAAATTCTAACCTTAGACTGGCTACTGTTGACCTCACCCCATTCCTAAGAGGTCTTTAAGGGGTGTGCATAAGCACACCAGTGTGCCTACCGTCCCTGTCCTACTGTCCCCATTTATTCATATCCATTTCCTCTATTCATAATCATGTTTATACTTATATCTGTTATCTAATATGCACTCGACAAATAAATAAATAAAATGAAGAAGAAGAAGAGGAAGAGGAAGAGGAAGAGGAAGAGGAAGAGGAAGAAGAAGAAGAAGAAGAAGAAGAAGAAGAAGAAGAAGAAGAAGAAGAAGAAGAGGAGGAGGAGGAGGAGGAGGAGGAGGAGGAGGAGAAGGAGGAGGAGGGGAGAGAAGAAGAAGAAGAAGAAGAAGAAGAAGAAGAAGAAGAAGAAGAAGAAGAAGAAGAAGAAGAAGAAGAAGAAGAAGAAGAAGAAGAAGAAGAAGAAGAGGAGGAGGAGGAGGAGGAGGAGGAGGAGGAGGAGGAGGAGGAGGAGGAGGAGGAGGAGAAGAAAAGGGAAGAAGGAGGGGGAAGCAGAGAAGGAGAAGGAGGAGGAGATGATGATGAAGAAGAAGAAGGGGAGGAGGACAAAGGAGGAGGAGGAGGAGGAGGAGGAGGAGGAGGAGGAGGAGGAGGAGGAGGAGGAGGAGGAGGAGAGGAAGGAAGATGAAGAGGAGGCAGAATAGGAATAGGAATAGGAATAGGAATAAGAATAAGAGGAGGAGGAGAGGGGGAGGAACATCTAAGGAAAAAGTACATCTTGGCATAAGTCAATAGCATGCTTTTCTGAATTTGGGCCATACTCAAATGCTCTGCTCTCCGATCACTGACACATGCTTCAGGGCCGTTGAGTCCTCCTTTCACGCAACTCTCGCAAATGGTATCATTTGGCAACTAATTTCCTCGCTTAGTTTTGGCCATTACTCATTCTCAGTCTCCTCAATCTGCAGGCAATTTTCCACATTATTAGTTACCCACCTGTCTTATTAAAGTGGACTTTTGGAAACTCTGTGCCTCTCCATTTTTGGTACCTTTTTAGATCAAGCAAATAATTGGCTTTACTTGGATGGAAGGGTTTAATAGGAAGATGACAGTCAATTCCAAAAGTTAATAGTGACAGCATCTGGTTTCCTCTTTTTAATATTGAAAAGAAAAGAAAAAAGAAAAAGAAAAGAAACAATCAACTTGGTGAATGAAAGATGGGCGTGAGAGAGAAGAAGAAACAATGGGAGATCAAACTTATTAAAAACCCCAAGAAGCCAGATTCAATATAAATGGAAAAGAAGTCCAAATTAACTTGGTTTGTCTAATATGCCTCATTTCAAACTCTCCGGGGTCAGCCGTTGTCCCCGAAGTTAAAGTTTTTTTTTTAAAAAAAAGCAAGGTACAAAATCATCTTCTTTAAAAAGATACTTAGGCAGGGGTGAAATCCAGCAGGGTCTGACAGGTTCTGGAGAACCGGTAGTGGAAATTTTGAGTAGTTCGGAGAACCGGCAAATACCACCTCTGGCTGGCCCCAGAGTGGGGAAGGAATGGGGATTTTGCAGTATCTTTCCCCCAGGAGTGGGGTGGGAATGGAGATTTTGCAGTATCCTTCCCCTGCCACGCCCACCAAGCCACACCACGCCCACCAAGCCACGCCCACAGAACCAGTAGTAAAAAAAAAATTGAATTTCACCACCGTACTTAGGGATGATTCACAACATGGCCAGTGTCTCTTTTCATCTTACCATCAGGCAGAAGACATTGAAGTATAGCCAGCTGGACAAACAGGTTTAAAAACAGCTTCTACCCATGAGCTCCCAGACTCCTAAACACAATCACAATCACTCCACGTATATATGGAAACGTATGGCTAGGTTTTTCTCTCCAATTACTTGTATAAGGATTATTCTCTCTACTATTCATGTTGTCTTGTATTTTCTGTCATGGATTGCACCAGTAGAGGTTAACCCAATTTCGTTGTATACATAATGTACAATGACAATAGAGGCTGCTATTATTATTACCCTGTTTCCCCCAAAATAAGACTTCCCCTGATAATAAACCCAATCAGGCTTTTGAGCACATGGCAATAAGGGCAGGTGCTTATATCAGGGTTCAAAAAAGTATAAAACATGGTCTTATTTTCAGGAAAACAAGATAGATAGATAGATAGATAGATAGATAGATAGATAGATAGATAGATAGATAGATATAGATAAATAGATAAATAGATAAATAGATAGATAGATAGATAGATAGATAGATAGATAGATAGATAGATAGACAGACAGACAGACAGACATGGATAGATAGACAGACAGACAGACAGACAGAAAGACAGACAGATAGATAAATACCCTGTTTCCCCCAAAATAAGACATCCCCTGATAATAAGCCCAATCGGGCTTTTGAGCACATGGCAATAAGGCCAAGCGCTTATTTCAGGATTCAAAAAAATATAAGACAGTATTACTACTACTACTACTACTACTATTATTATTATTATTATTATTATTATTATTATTATTATTATTATTATTATTATTATTATTATTATTATTATTTATCTTTCAGTATACACAGCAAATGAGATGACCAGCAAACGAGATGCTGGATTTTGTATCCCAAATCACTAGTCGAACACTTCCCAAGCGTTTAGGACTGCGTGATGTATCAGTGGATTATGCGAGCAGATCCCAATAAGGTGGCCTTCTGCAGCTGACCAATGGTGATCTTGTGAGTGCCAATTGTTCTTAAGTGCTTGCCTAGGTCTTTAGGCACAGCACCCAGCGTGCCGAGTACCACTGGGACCACCTGCACTGGTTTATGCCAAAGTCTCTGCAGTTCGATTCTCAAGTCCTGATATCTGGTGACTTTTTCACGTTGTTTCTCGTCGATTCTGCTGTCACCAGGTATGGCAATGTCGACGATCCACACTTTTTTCTTCTCCACAATTGTGATATCCGGGGTATTGTGTTCCAAAACTTTGTCAGTCTATATTCGGAAGTCCCACAGTAGTTTTGCATGCTCATTTTCGACCACTTTTTCAGGCTTGTGATCCCACCAGTTCTTTGCTACAGGCAGATGGTAGTTGTGACACAAGTTCCAGTGGACCATCTGAGCGACTGTGTTATGGCGTTGTTTGTAGTCAGTCTGAGCTATTGTCTTGCAACCGCTCAGTATATGGTCAATGGTTTCATCCGCTTCTTTGCAGAGTCTGCATTATTATTATTACTATTATTATTATTATTATTATTATTATTATTATCTTTTATTCATTAAACATGAAACTCAGTCAACTGAACATTCAAAAATGCATCACAAATATCATTGACTGGTGCTAATGGTTGATACGGGTTGCTGCTTGGACAATTATATGTCTAGAATGGTACAGTGTCTGCTGCCTGGCACCGAGAACATGAATGATGAACAATGTCTATAGAGATTCTCAGTCATCCAGGTTACCTTCATTCTCTACTATTCGGTCAGAACTGAAGAAGCTTCTTGGATGAGAAGGGACACGTCTTCAAGGAAAACATTTCCTTTTGAAAAAGCACCTTTGGCACTTTGATGAACAGTACAGATGTACATTAGTTTAAAACCAAAGAAACCTTTTCAATCTTGTATAAAATTGAAAACAAAAAGTTGGATTTTGTGTTGATTGTTAATATTAATGGTATATTTGTTATTTGTTCTATATACCTTATTGTTTTGGCTTGGATGTTCGGCTTGTAATTGATGCCTTCTTTCTTTTTATTCTGTATTTTAATTTTAGAGATAAATAACAAAAATATGTTTTTAGAAAACAAATGGGGGGAAACGGGATTGGGATTTGATGATTCAGCTCAGAACACTTTCTGAGAGAAAATACCTGTCAGGTTTCGTTGCTATCTTAAATAAACTTCATTCTCAAACACAAAGTCTCTAATGAATCTCTTTTATTTAAGGATAGAAAAAACGACATGCCTGAACTCTGTTGCAGCCAAGATTGGCACCTCCTTCCAAACCCCTCCCTTTCCGTCCTTCAACCCCAATGTCTCATTGGCCACCATGCAGATCCATCTCTTCGTCCCATGCACTTTCTTTTCACAGGAATTTCACCCCTCCCTCTGTTTCCCAAGTAACGCTATCTGCTGAAGAGCCAGGAACTAGGTGAAAGTTCATCCCAGCATTAAAGCAGGTCTTTCTGTGTCCTTCATGATTTCATGTCAGCGCTGAAAGAGATCATAATTTGGAACGCTGACAATACCTTTTAAATCATTTTTATTTTAGAAACCATCCAGTATTGACTATAATTCATAAATGGTACTGCAACCCCTTCAAATTGCATTATGCTAACCCAAAGGTTCAAGATTTGAAACATTATATTAACTGATAATACCAAATTTCCAGGGTGATCACATCACCAATTGGTTGTGAAAATCTACCAAAGAATTGCTCCATATTGAATGGAATGGAATGGAATGGAATGGAATGGAATAGAATAGAATAGAATAGAATAGAATAGAATAGAATAGAATAGAATAGAATAGAATGGAATGGAATGGAATGGAATGGAATGGAATGGAATGGAGTGGAGTGGAGTGGAGTGGAGTGGAGTGGAGTGGAGTGGAGTGGAATGGAATGGAATGGAATAGAATAGAATAGAATAGAATAGAATAGAATAGAATAGAATAGAATAGAATAGAATAGAATAGAATAGAATAGAATTCTTTATTGGCCAGGTGTGATTGGACACACAAGGAATCTGTCTTCGGTGCATAAGCTCTCAGTGTATATGAAAGATATAAGTGATTAATCATGATCATAGTCATCATAAATACATTCATCGCGAATCATGAGATTCATAAGACCTCCAAGGTCCCTTCCACCCTTATTGTTCTATGTTCCATTCAGAAGTCTAGGCAAATATGGTACCTAAAAAGGCAATGCATGGTAATTTCTGGAAAAAAAAAAGAATTGAAGGAACCAGGTTCCTTCCATTCAATGAAACATCTTTCTTTGCTCTTCTACTGGTCTGGTACTATAAGGATGGTGAGATTCTTATTTGAACCACTTGGGGGATCACATAAGAGGGGAGTAACCACCACACAACAAATCAGATCTGATATTTGTACCTCACCAGGCAAATGAAAACAATATTTATTGTTCTCAGCAACAAGTTCAGTGGTGGGTTTACAATATTCTTACCACCGGTTCGCCACACGCATGTGTGTCTTCTGCGCATGCACATGGCCTTTCACACATGCACTTTGCTCGCTCACACACCTTCTGTGCATGCGCCCGGCCTCAAAAACATACGTAAATAGGACGGCATAGAGCCGGGGAAGGTGGGCGGACCCACCCGCGATCTCTGCTACCGATTCGCCCGAATCGGTACGAACCGGCTGAATACCACCTCTGAACAAGTTGGGTCCAGAATGAATATCTGAGGAGACGGAGGCTATGAATTGGCATGAATTTCCTTCGGAATAAAAAGACGACATTCATTTCCTCCTCTAACGAACATTTCCACATTTTCTTAAGCCAGTGTGATTCATCATCCAAGAGAGAGCTGTAAAATATTCACAGAACATGATCTCCTTTCAGCGCTGTTCTCATCCTCCCTGCCAAGCAATTTACGAGGCTAATTTCAATAGGCTTTGTTGTTGTTTTGTGGTTCCCTGAAATGCTCATGTTTTGCTAGACATTTCTCCTCAGATTTGGTGTTGGTTTTTTTTGGGGGGGGGAATGAAAAGTCAGCTTCATTTTTACATGTTTTCAGAGTGTGTGTGTGTGTGTGTGTGTGTATGTGTGTGGTGTGTGTGTGTGTTGAGGTAATGTTGACTCCCCGGACTAGTCCCTGCAGTTTTCTCAGCAAGATTTCCAGAAGGAGTTTCCCTTTATGTACTTCCAAGGGCTGAGAGAAAACGACAGGCCCTTGTCACCCAGCTGGCTTTGAGCTGAGGGCAGCACTAGAACTCACGGTCTCCCAGTTTCTCCTCTGATGCTTAATTGGTACCCCCAAACTGTTTCTCTTAAAAAGCATAGATTACCCCCCCCCCCAAAAAATCTAGCCAGATCTATTATAAAATTGGATTTATTTCTAGAGGTTGCATATTTGTTTCTATTTTTATTTAAATTGTAAATAAAAAAAAACCTGAAGCTATAGCACAAAGAGTATCAGGGGAAGTCCTTGCATGATGACATTTAAAATGTAAAAAAGGTGTTGAGACTCTGGAAAGACTGCAAAAAAAGAGCAACAAAGATGATTAAGGGTCTGTGTCTGTCTTGTTGGGTTGCAGAACCAAACCAGACAGATATAGAGGTGCAGATGACAGACTCCGAGGCTTGAAGTTCCTCAAAGTTCCATTTTATTAGAGATGTCATATTGGCACATCTGGAAAACCCCGAATCTGAAAGCTTCCAGGTTTTCCCCACCCAAAGGAAAGTCCAGGTCCCCACCCAGCACCCACATGTCCATCACATGGTCCAATCAGAACACCATCCCAACTGGAAAGGCCTCCCAGTCACACCCCTCCAGGTACAGGGCAAAATGTCCTTGACTCTCTGAGAAAGGAATGTTATTATGATTATATATCACCCCTGCTCCATACAATCCCCCCTCCCAGTTTCCCACAGCACTAAATGTTGCAGGCCCGATGGCCCAAAGCAAAATATAGCTTCCAGGCCTGACAGAGATAGTAAGAGCAATAGACTTATATACCACTTCACAGTGTTTTACAGACCTCTCTAAGCAGTTTGCAGAGCCACCATACTGCCCCTAACAATCTGGCTCCTCATTTTACTGACCTTGGAAAAATGGAAGGCTGAGTCAACTTTGAACTGGTCAGGATCAAACTCCTGACACTGAGCAGAGTACACCTGCAATACCGCATTCTAACCCCTGCAATACCACGGTTCACAGAGATGGGGATAATAGTGTGTGTTTCTGACTACCGAGTAGTGGTGGGTTTTTATTTTTATTTATTTTATTTATTTATTTTTATATGCCGCCCTTCTCCGGAGACTCAGGGCAGCTTACTATGCGTTAAGCAATAGCCTTCATACTTTTGTATATTTTATACAAAGTCAGCTTATTGCCCCCACAAACCGGGTCCTCATTTTACCCACCTTAGAAAGGATGGAAGGCTGAGTCAATCTTGAGCCTGGTGAGAATTGAACTCGCAGTAATTGCAGGAAACTGGATGTTAAATGCTGCCTTAGTAGGAAGCATTAGCCTCCTACACCACTCAGGCTCATAACCAGGGGTGCCCCTAGTTCGGACCGGTTCACAAGAACCGGTAGTAAAACTGGTGGGAGGCATTGCCCACTGCCCCGGATATCATCATCAGTGATCTGCACATGCGTAGACGCTTCTGCACATGTGCAGAAGCAAGGCATGTGAGCTCGCTTTGCTCACGCGCGCACGCAATCCCGTTGCGAACTGGTAGTAAAGATAAGTAGAACCCACCCCTGCTACAGAGATATCCAAATGTGATATATACCACCAGCTCCCAAGCTCTCCATTCATCTACTTCTACTGTACAACCAACTTGTACAGCAGTTGTTCCCTCCTTCCCTTGCAATGGCTGCCCCCTTAGCGAGACACAACCACTGTTTGTGACAACAGTTTCCGAAAATGAGGCTGGATGAAAGAGAGAGAACGGGGAGGGAAGGAGAAAGAGACCACAATTCACCCCACCCGCCTCTCTGCAGTCATTCTCGAAGAGCTCGTTCCCAGTCGTGGCTGCCATCCAAGAATTGCAATACCAAAGGCCACCCTGACAGCTTGCTAGAGGTCTGCGAGCCGAACCTACTTTGCATATAAATTGGAAAGGCCTTTATTGAAATCATCGAGAAGAAAAGCTCGCAAATGGGGAACAACAGCATTTTCCTTGTTGGGCAAATCAAAACAAGGGTGGCGCTTAAATTTAGAGCCGCCGCCACCAAGAAATAAAGCCCACAAGCTGTTCACGGAGCGATGGCAGACCTGATCGCTGGTCTGAAGGTTTCATTCGTCTTTATGGATTTCACATCTCAACGTAATTAGCCTCATCCTTCCTGCAGGACTGCCGGAAAAAAAAAAAAAGAGGTTTGGCGGGTGGACATTGCTCTTCTTTGAAGGAATTCAAGCTTGGATCGTTGGAAGGTTGCAAGAAAGAAAGGGCATCTACCGAAGCCCATAGATTCATTCTCCTCTTGTTTTATTGATTTTCAGGGCAAGGAGAATACCTGTTCTCCCAATGCTCTCTCAAGGATATGGACAGGGAACAGAAAAGTGATGTGCCCAAGTGTCTATCTGAAGGGTTTATTTGGTGGACAGAAAGAAGGACCTGTCAAGGAAACCTGCCAAGAAAAAAGATAGGTCCTTGCATAGCCCAAAGCCCATCCTTTCAACTGCGTGTTAAAATGAGATTTGTGTTCTTTCAACAATAATAATCAGTAATAACAGTGCGCTATTGTTTGAAGTGAATCTAATATTGAGATTCTAGAAAGAGTGCAGAGAAGAGCAACAAAGAGGATTAGGGGACTGGAGGCTAAAACATATGAAGAATGGTTGCAGGAATTGGGTATGTCTAGTTTAATGAAAAGAAGGACTAGGGGAGACATGATAGCAGTCTTCCAATATCTCAGGGGCTGCCACAAAGAAGTGGGAGTCAAGCTATTCTCCAAAGCACCTGAGGGCAGGACAAGAAGCAATGGGTGGAAACTAATCAAGGAGAGAAGCAACTTATTTATTATTAGTCACATTTCTATGCCACCCAATTCCCTAGGGACTCTGGGCGGCTTAGAATTTAGAACTAAGGAGTAATTTCTGGACAGTTATAACAATTAATCAGTGGAACAACTTGCCAACAGAAGTTGTGAATGCTCCAACACTGGAAGTTTTTAAGAAGATGTTGGATAACCATTTGTCTGAAGTGGTGTAGGGTTTCCTGCCTAGGCAGGGGGTTGGACTAGAAGACCTCCAAGGTCCCTTCCAACTCTGTTATTCTATTCTATTCTATTCTATTCTATTCTATTCTATTCTATTCTATTCTATTCTATTCTATTCTATTCTATTCTATTCCATTCTATTCATACAGGTAGTTCTTCTAACATATGCTTCCACTAATTACTTGTGATAGTAGGGCAGAAGATGAGTTTGAAGCGGTCTACCCCGGCTGGCTGTAATTCAGTCCTGAGGTCTGTCCATTACGGTTGTGTGTTGTGATAGTGGTAAAACAAATTATCACGGGACTGACCCAATCCTATCACTTTTTGGGACTTGTTGTTAAGTGAATCACCATGGCCGTCAAACAAATTTACAGTGGAACTTTGTTAAACCAAGATCCAACCTAGGATGTCCCAAAGGTGATTTTTAAGGAGGCAACTGGACTTACTTGTTTTGTTTTGTTGTTTGTTTTGTTTTGTTTTGTTTTGTTTTGTTTTGTTTTGTTTTGTTTTGTTTTGTTTTGTTTTGTTTTGTTTTGTTTTGTTTTGTTTTGTTTTGTTTTGTTTTGTTTTGTTTTGTTTTGTTTTGTTTTGTTTTGAAGATGTTTCTAGAATCTCTACAGACATCTAACCTAGGAATAAGTTCCTGTCAGTGATGTCAGGGAAAAAAACTTGTTAACACAACAAACCAGAAACATCTCACTCTAGGATCCAGAAGTAAATGCAATTTAAGATTACTGTTTATGGTGAAAATGTACAGTATTCATTCCCTTCATACAGTGATGGGCTTTAAAAATTTTAGCAAGGGGTTCTCTGCCCTGTTTCTGGGTGGGCGTGGCCATGGTGGGTGTGGCCTACTTGGCTTCCTGCACCATAGGGTGTGTGTGGGGGTGTTTTTGCCCTCCCTGGGCTCTGGAGGCTTTTCTCAAGCCTCCGGAAGGGCGAAAACAGCCTCCCCAGGCTCCGGAGACCATCCGGAGGCCGGAAACAGGCTTCCGGCCTTCCTGAACTTCCAGTAGGCCCATTTTTCATCCTCCCCGAGCCTCTGTGTGCGCCCTGCACTTACCTGCATCCAAAACGGGCCGCGTGGGGACTCTTGAGAGGGTGGGGCACAGGGGTGGGTTCTAAATTTTTTTACTACCAGTTCTGTGGGCATGGCTTATTTTGTGGGTGTGGCTTGGAGGTCATGTGACTAGGTGGGTGTGGCTAGTTGGTCAGAGTCATTTCTGGAAGGTCCTCGCACTTACGACCAGTCCTTGCACTTACGACCCGACTCATTTGTTTGCTTTTAAAACTGATCAGCTGTAGGACAGCCCTTGGAAGCCCCGCGGCAAGAGTTTAAACAGTTTTTTCCCCTCTAGTCATCAGCTGGGACTCAGGAGACAGCAACAGATTGGGGGTGGGACCAAATAAAAGGTAAGAATAAGGTGGGTGGGGGGGTGGGAGGGCGGGGGGGGGAGAACCGGTTCAGTGACATCATATTGTCACCGCTACCGGCTCGGCCGAACTGGACCGAACCGGGAGGAACCCACCACTGGTGGGGCGGGTGGGCGAGGCCAGTCAGGAGTGGGATTTGGGGGTTCTCTGAACTGCACAGAATCTTAGCTAGAGGTTCTCCCGAACCCCTGAGAACCCCCAGCAGCTCACCCCCGACTTCATATTTTCTAAATGGTTGTATAATTTTGACACTCAACATTATCAGAACATGACATGGATCCTACTAACCTCCAAAAGAGACTCGGAGTGATTATATAACACCAAACTCTGGGGCTTCTTTCACATAGATGGTAAAAAAAATAATCCAGCAAGTAATATGCCAATGTAAAAACAGAATAATAGGGCAGGAAGGGACCTCTGAGGTCTTCTAGTCCAATCCCCTGTTCAAGCAGGATACCATATAGGACTTTTGAACAGCTGAAAAGGAGCACATACGTTTTCACAGGACAGTAGTTGATTTATATTTCTTCAGGTTTTCTGACAAACATTAAACTTTTTTTTTTGACAGAATAAATCAGATTGGTGGATATCATACACTACCAGATAATTGGGCCAATATTTTTTTTTCCTAGTTGAGATAGTAGATTTTTTTTAGTGTTCTGTAACAACTCAGCAACAAAGATTTATTAACGGATTAGATGTTAAAAAAAAAATACAGTAAACCAAAAATTCATATTATTAATATTCAAATCTTCAAGGCTGCTCACCGAATCCATATTTTAAAATAACATTCAATTTATACGACATACAATTGCTATCAAGACATCAATAATTTAGTCCACAAAGTAAAGTATGACTCCCCCTACCATATATGGCCCTCCGATCCCAGTTTTTCCACCTCCCCATGACTCAAGATTGCACCCCCCCCAAAAAAAAAGTTGAAACAAAAATGATTTATTTTACTACCTCAATTTTCTTTTTTAATTTTAAGGATTAATCCTTTAAATAAGACCGTAAAGCCTATGGTAGAATAGCATAATCTACTTTCAGCAAAATGACACCATCGACATTGACAAAATCGCCATCAGTCAATTGCAAAAGGCAGCTTTACTTGGAACAGCTTACATCCTGTGATGAGACCATGTTGTGATTTTAAATGTTGTAAGCCATCTGAAGTCAACTTATATGTGAGTTGGGTGGCTATATAAATTTGTTTAATCAATTTTAAGAAAAGTTTATTCAATGATAAATTGTCCAAGGAAGGTGTGTGTGTGTGTGTGTGTGTGTGTGTGTGTGTGTGTGTTTCGTTATGTGGTTGTGTTTTATCTCTCATGGTATATTCCTCTATTCAAGCCTTCTTCCCTTGCTACACTTCCATTAGCTTCAAAGAGGAGATACCAGTGGGGAAGAGTATGTTTGGTCTAGTGGTTAAGGCACCAGGCTAGAACCCAGGACACTGTGAATTCTAGTCCTGCCTTAGGCACAAAAACTGGCTGGGTTTATTTGGGCCAACCACCAGGAGACAGTGAGTTTGTCAGCACTTCAACCTGCATTTACTCTAGTGCTGACATAAGAAGGAGAAGTGGAGGCGTCTGGAAAGGGACGTTTGACTTTTCACCTACTTATTTTCCCTGGAGATAATATCCCCTAGGAGATGGGATGGGAGGGGGGAAATTCCTTTGAGCTGGAGCGGTAGATTAGGGGTAGAATGACTTGGAAGATGGCCAATGAATGCAGGGGAGTGGGGAATGGAAAGGGAGGGTTTTGTGTCTGGAAGTCAGTGTTGGCTTCGATGGAGTCGGGTTAGAATGTCGTGCTTAATAAATAGGAGTTTTTCTTCAAAGACTTCGTTTGAAATGCAATTTATTTGAGACGACCTCGAAACTTGACAGAGTTGTAGTACCGCCTTAGGCATGAAAGCCAGGTGGCTGACTCTGAACCAATCACCAGGAGTCTGTGAATGCTAGTCCTACCTTAGGCACAAAAATTGGCTGGGTTTCTTTGGGCCAATAACCAGGAGATAGTGAGTTCTAGTCCCACCTTAGTTATGAAAGCTGGCTGGGTGACTTTGGGCTAATCACCAGGAGTCTGTGAATTCTAGTCTTGCCTTAGGCCTGAAAGCCATCTGGCTGATTCTGGGCCATTGACTAGAAGATTGTGAGTTCTAGTCTCACCTTAGCCATTAAACTGACCTGGGTGACTTTGGATCAGTCCTTCTCTCTCAGCCCAACCCACCTCACAGGAGTATTGTTGTGGGGAAAATAGGAAGAGGAAGAGATGCTGGATATGTTCTCCACCTCAAGTAATGTGTAAAAAAATAATAAAGGTAGGAGACAAATCAATGCATCAATAAATAGACAGATAAATAGTGTTCTGCCCGCTATGAAGGGGACATTGGAAAGGAATTGGAGAATTTCTCTTTCCCTGGAGAAATAAATTACAGATTAATTACAGATTAACAGAGTTGGAAGGGACTTTATAGGTCATCTAGTCCAAACCCCCACCCAAGCAGGAGACCCTACACCATTTCTGACAAATGGCAGTCCAATCTCTTCTTGAAAGCTTCCAGTGATGAAGCTCCCACAACTTCCAAAGGCAACTTCTGTTCCATGAGTTGATTGTTCTCACTGTTAGAAAAGTTCTTATTTCTGGGTTGAATCTCTCCTTGTTCAGTTTCCATCCATTATTCCTTGTCTGGCTTTCAGGTACTTTGGAAAATAGCTTGACCCCTTCCTCTGTGGCAGCCCCTCAAATATTGGAAGACTGCTATCTTGTCTCCCCTGATCCTTCTCTTCACTAGACTAGCCATGCCCAGTTCCTGCAACCGTTCATTGTATGCTTTAGCCTCCAGTCCCCTAATCATCTTGGTTTCTCTTCTCTTCACTCTTTCTAGAGTCTCAACATCTTTTTTATAATGTGGTGACCAAAACTGGATGCAGTACTCTAGGTGTGGTCTTACTAAGGCTTTATAGAGTGGTATTGGTACCTCTGTTGATCTTGATGTTTTAGTCTCTCAGAGAAGTTACCCATCCTGTTTTTCTCCCTACAAGTTTTCAAAATCCTTTTGTACAACTCTATCTCCAAATTAAACTTCACATTCTCTGTCAACTTCATCAGTCTCTTACTTTTTGACTGCACATTTGAAGGAGCCGACCATCCTCGCCAAATTCCTCTATTAATAATTATAATCTTGATGCTTCTCGCACCTCAGCATCGAAGGAGAGCGGAAGATAATAATTATGCAGAAATTTAATATGGGTTTGTTGCATCTGTACAAAAAGCAACCAAGATGGGGAATAGAATTTTTTTTTCCCCCTTCACGCCAAAGATCTGTATCAGAAAACAGTGATGGAAGATGTTGCCCGCCTTCTCGGTCCCTTCTTTCTCTCTCTCTCAAAAAAAATGGAAAGTTACCTTTTATTTATGAGAGATCATTTTTCCCTCCCCTGTCCATATTTTGACAGATAACGTGGCAGCGTATGATGAAGGGTCTCATTTTGCAATGTGACTCGGGTGTTATTTATTATCAAAATAAAAGTCACTTTGTGAATTGAAGTTTTTAATCATTATTTTCCTCCTTTCTGCCCGGCTTTCAAAAAAAAAAAAAAAAAAAAAAAAAAAAAAAACACCACAGTTTTGTCAAAAGTCATGATGGAATTGCTCGGGCTAAAATGGCTGCCAAAGGGAGGGGAGTTTTAGTTGTGACTTCGGAGGCTAATTGCTTCATGTAAAACATTTAGGCGGTAACTGAGGGAATGGTGGACAATGTCATTAAAAGACCTTTTAGACCTTGTACGATGCCCAGAGTTGCCTTGTGATGAGATGGTGGCAAACAAATTTAATAAATAGAGAAGTAGGTAGCTAGGTTGGTGGTAGATAGACAAACAGACAGATAGACAGGCAGACACAGACAGATACAGACACATACAGAGAGAGAGAAAGAGAGAGAGAGACGGGTGAGAGGGAGAGAGATGAGACAAAAATAGATGAGAGAGAGAAATTGATAGGTACTGTAAGTAGGTAGACAGACAGAAAAATAGATAGATAGATAGATAGATAGATAGATAGATAGATAGATAGATAGATAGATAGATAGATAGATAATAAGTAAATAGATTATAGATAGATGATAAATAGATGCTAGGTAGACAGACAGAAAGATAGATAGATAGATAGATAGATAGATAGATAGATAGATAGATAGATAGATAGATAGATAGATAGATAGATAGATAGATAGATAGATAGATAATAAATAAATAGATTATAGATAGATGATAAATAGATGATAGATAGATAGATAGATAGATAGATAGATAGATAGATAGATAGATAGATAGATAGATAGATGATAGATAGAGATAGATAGACAGACAGACAGACAGATAGAGGTAGATAGGAGATGATAGATAGATAGATAGATAGATAGATAGATAGATAGATAGATAGATAGATAGATAGATAGATAGATAGATAATAAATAGATAAATGATAGATAGAGAGATAAATAATAGATAGATAGATAGATAGATAGATAGATAGATAGATAGATAGATAGATAGATAGATAGATAGATAGATAGATGACAGGCAGGCAGGCAGGCAGCAAGAGAAAATGGGGTGAAGGGTACAAACTAACTCCAGCGGGTAGGTAGATGATAGATACTAACAAAGAAGAATATTTGTAGCTCAGGGTTGACATGAGTAGTCCTTGGTGTTCTCTGAGTTTGCTTGTTTTCTTGTTGTTCAAGGTCGCTCTCAGCATCTTATAGACATTTCAATAGCCAACCAGGTCATGTCTTCAGTGTTGAAGTTGCTACTTAATTTGGTAACGAATGTTTGCAAGAAAACCAACAAGCTCGGAGAGCACCAAGGACCCCAGAGCTCTCAGCTTTCAGTGTTGTGAGAATCACATTTTTAACCCTACCTCTTTTCATTTCTTTTCTTTTTGCATGTACTCAAGATTACCAAACGAAGGCAGGGAAGATCTCTTTGGAAAATCTTTTCTTAATTGTCCCAGCAGCATTGAAGAAGTACACAAAGAAAGCCACTCAACAGAAACATGTGAGCTTCAGAAGAAAATTGCTATCTGACTTTTGGCCATGACATTTTAGAGCAAGGACTGAGCGCACACATGTATGCACACAGATACACACACACACACACACACACACACACACACAGCCTCAATATTCACATAGTTGACTAATTTAGTTCTATGAGTGAAAAGCTATTTAGTCAGATTAGAGCTGGAAGGGAGATTCTGTAGTCCAACCAGTGGTGGGTTCCTCCCGGTCGGTCCGGTTCGGCCGAGCCGGTAGCAGTGACAATATGACGTCACCGAACCGGTTCTCCTCCCCTGCCCTCCCACCCCCCCCACCCCCCACATTATTCTTACCTTTTATTTGGTCCCACCCCCAATCTATTGCTGCCTCCTAATCCCCCGGTTACAACTTGTTTTGCTTGTGAAATTGTGTCTGACCCATCGCAACCCCATGGACAACGTTCCTCCAGGCCTTCCTGTCCTCTACCATCCTCTGGAGTCCATTTAAGCTCACGCCGACTGCTTCAGTGACTCCATCCAGCCACCTCATTCTCTGCCATCCCCTTCTTCTTTTGCCCTCAATCATTCCCAGCATTAGGCTCTTCTCCAGTGAGTCCTTCCTTCTCATTAGATGGCCAAAGTATTTGAGTTTCATCTTCAGGATCTGGCCTTCTAAAAAGCAGTCAGGGTTGATCTCCTCTAGGACTGACTGGTTGGATCGCCTTGCAGTCCAAGGGACATGCAGGAGTCTTCTCCAGCACCATAGCTCAAAGGCTTCAATTCTTTGATGCTCAGCCTTTCTTATGGTCCAACTTTCACAGTCATACATTGCAACTGGGAAAACCATCGCCTTGACTATACACACTTTTTCTCCAGGCTGGCCATACCCAATTCCTGCAAACATTCTTCCTATATTTTAATCTCCAGGCCCTTAATCATCTTAATTGGTCTTCTCTGCACTTTTTCCAAAATCCCAACATCTTATTGTAACGTGGTGACCAAAGCTGGATGGAGCATTCCAGGTGTGGTCTTACTAAAGTTTCATTTACAATCTGATATAGTATTATTATACCATATTATTAGACAATATCATCCTAGTCATTGGTGAAATCCAAATTTTATTACTACTGGTTCTGTGGGCGTGGCTTGGTGGGCGTGGTGTGGCTTGGTGGGCATGGCTTGGTGGGCATGGCAGGGGAAGGATACTGCAAAATCTCCATTCTCACCCCACTCCTGGGGGAGGGATATTGCAAAATCTCCATTCAAACCCACTCTGGGGCCAGCCAGAGATGGTATTTACTGGTTCTCCGAACTACTCAAAATTTCCACTACCGGTTCTCCAGAACTTGTTAGAACCTGCTGGATTTCACCCCTGATCCTAATATGTAGATGTAAGAAGACAGCACAGACGGAGTATTTAGAAAGGCACAATAATATCATGATTGATTCCTTGGAATCATAGAAAGAATAACATAGAACTGGTGGAATCGTATCATGAATTATTGAATATATGATACGATTCCATATCGTATCCATGATACATTGAAAACGTATCATGTATTATTTTTCCTACAGTTGGCTAATGCCCTAACTAGCTACTCTAGTTAGTTCTTTTCTTTCTAATTAAAATCTGTACCTTTTAAATTACAACTGGAACCAGATACCTTCACTGAATTATAGCCTGTGTTAGCCGCTTTGCTATACTTAGAGATCTCCAAATTAAGTTACAAGGAGGAGTAAAACCAGAGGTGGCCATCACATACTGTAACAATCGGTTCGTCCAGAACCGGAAATGTGAGCGTGCGCATACACACGGCATCAAACACATGCCAATTAAATAGGACAGGATAGCGGGTCCAGCTGCTGGTTGGAACTACCGGTTCGCCTGAACCAGTCCAAACCGGCAGCAGCCCACCTCTGAGTAAAACACTCTCAAAATGTGGACAGCCACTGAAACTCTCTAGAAGTCAGCTTGCAGGATCTCCCTCTGAAGTATATGTAGATAGACTCCACCCAACCAAGGGATGCGCTCATATTTAAAGGCCTCAGACAGGCAGGAGAGACCAACAGAAGAAAATATTTGTAGCTCAGGGTTGAACTGTGGGGTCCTTGGTGGTCTCTGAACTTGGTGGTTTTCTTGCATCCATTTCATTACCAAACTAGGGAACATTATCAGTGCACTAGAAGGCTAGAAGACTCCCGAGTTCCCTACCAGTTCCTATGATTCTGTGTTCTGTGTTTTTAATTCTGCTTTTATTTATGGCAGGAAAATGTCCTAAGTAGGAGCAGTTCAGTGGTGGAATTCAAATTTTTATGGGTGTGGCTTGGTGGGCATGGTGTGGCTTGGTAGGTGTGGCCAGGGGTGGGTTGTACCTACCTTTACTACCGGTTCACAACAGGGTCGCGTGTGCGCTCTTCTGCGCATGCACAGAAGCATTCTGATGACGTTGGGGTCGTGGGGAACCTCCCACCGGTTTTACTACTGGTTCTATAGAACCGGTCCGAACCGGGGGCAACCACTGGGCTGGTGGGCATGGCAGGGGAAGGATACTGCAAAATCCCCATTCCCTCCCCCCACTCCTGGCGGAAGGATATTGCAAAATCCCCATTCCCACCCCATTCTTGGGCCAGCCAGAGGTGGTATTTGCCGGTTCTCCGAGCTACTCAAAATTTCCGCTACCGGTTCTCCAGAACCTGTCAGAACCTGCTGAATGGCACCTCTTTGATCAGTTCTTAAAAATGGAAAAGCGAGAAAGAATCAAGTTCATTCTGTCCCTTTGCCTTCTTTCGGCATTAGTCAGTACCAAGTTAGAGAAGAAGATGCTATGCTAAGCATTAGTGATCCTAATGTTCTCCAACCAGATGGTTTGGCTCAAGGAGAAGCTGTGGACAGCTGGAGAATGAAATGATACAAATGCCTCCCCAGGTTCTTAATTACCACGTTGAGTCAATGCTTCTAAAAAAAAAACATCGTCTCACAGGGCGTACAAGATCCAAGCTCAGTATGGTAGGACATAACTGGACACTTCGTTTTCCTGAAGCTTTCTTTCCATGGGCATGCTGCCACCCCACGAAACAGACACACACACACACACACACACACACACACACACACACACACACACAAAGACTCTTCTCTTAATTTCAGCGGAGATGTGAAATTTAATCCCACTGTGTCCAACTTTAAAAGTCGCTGAGCTTTGTCGTGACTTAAAGGAAAACCACATCTTAAGAGATGCGTAAATGTTTTGTAACCAAGATGCTGAGCGTGCCTTGGTTTTATGCCCTCTCTGCGCTTTGAACTTCCTGGGGCACAGGAAGAGTATCCTGATTGGTTGTCAGACTCCCAGGGAGTGGGGGTCTTAGCTAGCCTTGCTGGCTGATGTAATCTTCCCAGGTGCCATGAGTTTCTGTTGCTAGATGGGTCCTACTGTGTTGCAGATGATGGTCCATTGACAAAGGTGGTGGTGGGGATTGGGTTTCTGCCTCTGGCCCATTGACAAAGGTGGGGGGGGAGGCAGGAAGGTGGAAGCTGCTTGGTCTTTAAAACATGTTTCTCCATTTCTCATCCAGGGAAATATATTCTGCCTTTTTAATATTTCCTAAAATATTTCATTCTTCTAGGAGAAGGGTGGGTGCTAACTTCCTACACCGTATCGCAGGACGATGATGAGACTCCTCTTTGTTGGATGTTTTCAGATCAAGAGTGAGCAGCCATCTGTCTAGGATGGTTAATTTAGATTCCTGCATAGAACAGGGGCTTAGTGTTCTGGTCTTACAGTAAGTCCTCCTCTCCATTTTGAAAGCCGAATCAACGACAGAGAGTTGGTAGGTCTGCTTGCTACATTTATACCTGAGGACATCTATTTATTTCTGTAAACTGCAAGAAATCTCCAGAGCTTTCATGGCATGTAAATATAACGCTGTCGTTTTGATTCCCACGAATGTTCCAGAAATAGGTAAGATCAACGCCCTGAAAATTTTAAACATGAATTTTATTCAACAGGCGTGTATTTTTTTTAACTTGCTGAAATTTAATCCCATTCCATCTCACTAAATCGGGTTCAACAATAGTCTATTAGTTGAGTCAGCTACCAAGAGTTGGAGAGTGATAATCCAAGCAAGTTTTGAGGGAATAACACAGGCTCTATTGGGAGCCACACAGAATTGTTTAAGTGAGGTGGTCATACAAATATTTTAAATAGATAATCATCCAAGAATGGTATTGCTTTTTTTTTTTTATTTGTAGTCATTTAGACTAATTTTTATGGTAGTATTTTACCCTGCCTTTTTATTTTTATAAATAACCAAAGGCAGCCAACATACCTAATATTCTTTCCGCCTTCAGATATAGAGGAAATAAATAAGCAATGGAATTCATGGCTACACAATATATTTACGTGTACAATCCCCCGATTACAACTTGTTTTGCTGTTGTTAGTTGTGAAATTGTGTCTGACCGATTGCAACCACATGGACAATGTTCCTCCAGGCCTTCCTGTCCTCTATCATCCTCTGGAGTCCATTTAAGCTCACGCTGACTGCTTCAGTGACTCCATCCAGCCACCTCGTTCTCTGTCGTCTCCTTCTTCTTTTGCCCTCCATCGTTCCCAGCATTAGGCTCTTCTCCTGGGAGTCCTTCCTTCTCATTAGGTGGCCAAAGGATTTGAGTTTCCTCTTCAGGATCTGGCCTTCTAAAGAGCAGTCAGGGTTGATCTCATTTAGGACTGACCGGTTTGATTGCCTTGCAGTCCAAGGGACTCACAGGAATCTTCTCCAGCACCAGAGTTCAAAGGCCTCCATTCTTTGGAACTCACCCTTTCTTTACAACTTGAAACTAACAACTAACAAAGTTTAGAATTGGGAAAGAAAAAGTTTGCCATCCGAGAGGAAAAATCTGTCCAAACCACACGCAGTCATAATTTATAAAGAATTTGGGTCATATACTTCTCACTGGCATAAGCCTATTTTTTTTTTTTTGAAAAACAATGGGAGATAATAAGGGGAGTCTTTAATCAAATATAAAAAGGCCCAATTAGTTTGCCAAGTTTATGTTGGATGACCCCAATTAATCAGGGGTTTCAAACACAATATATTTTCAGCACGTGCTTAGCTGCAAGAGAAGGCTCCTGGGTTCGATACAGCTTATTTTATTGGAAACAACAACAACAAAAAAAGTCCATTGGAAAATGACAAATTCTAATTTCCAGAAGCTGCTGGATCCCCTATTCTTTTTGGCTTGGACGTAATCCATTTTTTGGATTGTTTCTCTCATTTCAGTACATTGTTCTTCAGAGCCTCCCAGGAGCCATGTAGAACTCCGTACAAAAGTTTTGATCAGAGTTTAACAGAATAACAGAATAGAATAACAGAGTTGGGAGGGACCCTTGGAGGTCTTCTAGTCTAGTTCAACCCCAGGGTGGAGACCCTATATCATTTCAGTCCAATCTCTTCTTGAAAACCTCCAGTGATGGAGCACCTACACCTTCTGAAGGCAAGATGTTCCACTGATTAATAGTCCTAACTGTCAGGAAATGTTTCCTTAGTTTCAGGTTGCTTCTCTCCTTGATTAGTTACCATCCATTGCTTCTTGTCCTGCCCTCAGGTGCTTTGGAGAATAGGTTGACCTCCTCTTCTTTATGGTAGCGATAGCAATAGCACTTAGACTTATATACAGTTTCACAGTACTTTTACAGCCCTCTCTAAGCGGTTTACAGAGTCAGCCTATTGGCCTCAATAATCTGGGTCCTCATTTTACCCACCTTGGAAGGTTAGAAGTCTGAGTCAACCTTGAGCCTGGGGAGATTCGATCTGCCAAATTGCAGGCAGCCGACAGTCAGCACCACTGCGGTAGCCCCTTAGATATTGCAAGACTGCTATCATGTCACCCATAGTCCTTCAACAAGCAACAAAATTTCATTTTTAATGTGGGCCAATGTGCTCGCAGTAAAAAAAAATGACAATAAAGTTATCCTATCCTATCCTATCCTATCCTATCCTATCCTATCCTATCCTATCCTATCTTATCTTATCTTATCTTATCTTATTTTATCTAATCTAATCTAATCTAATCCAGAGGTGATATTCAGCAGGTTCTGACCAGTTCTGGAGAAACGGTAGTTGAAATTTTGAGTAGTTTGCAGAACTGGTAAATACCACTCTGACTGGCCCCGCCCCCCATTCTCTGCCTCCCGAGTCCCAGCTGATCGGGCGGAAATGGGGATTTTGCAGTATCCTTCCCCTGCCACGTCCACCAAGCCACGCCCACAGAACCGGTAGTAAAAAAATTTGAATCCCACCATTGATCTTCTCTTCTCCTCTCTTCTCTTCTCTTCTCTTCTCTTCTCTTCTCTTCTCTTCTCTTCTCTTCTCTTCTCTTCTCTTCTCACCTCACCTCACCTCACCTCACCTCACCTCACCTCACCTCACCTCACCTTACTTTCATTACACTTTATTTGTTTGTTTATTTGTTTTCACTAGACTGGAATTAATAAGTGGTATGGTTGTTTATCTCTATGTGCCTGTAAACCGAGAGCAAAACAACACGAACAAAGACCATGTAACTTTCTTGTCAATGCCATGAGTTATTGCTTATTGCCTTCCTTCAGATTTTTAAAAATTCAGTCTGTTCAACAGCCCTGCTATGTCCTGATAACCCTTCAACCATGTATTAATCCCATTTACCCTTACTTTGTTGATTTACAAACATTTGTATGCCACCAGTCCTCAGCATTCTAGACGGCTTGCAGCAGACACAATAAAATATCCGTAATGTATTCAGAAAAGTAAGCCCATTAAAAACCAATAAATACTATCCGTAAAAAACAGGCAGATCTGAACATTCCCCCCGGAAGGCGATTGTTTGAATCACTTTGCAAAACACCATCAGGCTGGAGATGCCTCGGATCTCAGGAGGCAAACAATTCCAGAGAGAGAGAGAGACGGGTCTACTTGCAAAACATTTCATTCTCTGTTAGTTTTCTGAACGTCCCTCAAGATGACAAATCACTTCCAGGGTGCAAGACAGATGGAAAGCAAACGAACCTCCAAATTTAGACCCTGCTTTGATAATCACCATTCTCCCAAAGAGGACATTTTTATCTTTTCCCTGCATCTTCAGCCAAGGTTATATGCTACTTACATCTAACCATATCTTATCCTTGCCCTCTTGCATTTCCATGCTCTTGTCTTTATCTCGTTCTCATGCTCTAACTCAGTGATGGCTAACCTGTTTTTCCTCGGGTGCTGAAAGCGCACGCATGCCCACACCCATAATGCAATGCCCCCCTGCATACTCCGCCCCACCTGCGCATGCGCACATGACCCCCATGTGCTCCCCTACCCCCTGTGCATGCACACATAATCCCCCATGCCCCATTTTGGGCGTAGCAGGCCTCCCTGAAAACTCCCGGGCCCATAAATGGGCCACAGGGGGGCACACTACCCCCCGCTCCATGCATGTGCGCATGACTCATCACCCCTGCGCATCATGCATGACCCTCCACTCCCCCCATGCATAGATGCACATCTTCCGAATGCATAGCAGAGATCCTAAAATCAGCTGGCTGGTGGGAGGCGCAGTGGAACTGACCTAGGGCTATGGCTATGGTGCCTGCAGAGATAGCTCCACATGCCACCTGTGGCATGTGTGCCACAGGTTCACCATCACGGCTCTAACTGAAGCAGGATTATTAAGTCTGTCCTTAGCTGAATTGATGTTAGTTTGCCTCTTATTCAAAAACCCAGGGTGGATTAAAAAAAAACTTTTAGTTTATCAATTACATCTTATCAATTACTCATTGAGTAATTGATCTCATCTGATATAGAGGAAATTGATATTATAGAGCAGCATGGTGGCTTAGAGGTGGAACTCTCGCCTCACAATCGGGAGGCTCTGAGTTTGATCCTAGGTAGCGGCAGATATTTCTCTCTCTGAGCGCAATGAGTAATTCATTATCTGCTGTGAACTCCCCATAGGTGTCAGGAAGGGTATCCGGCCAGTAAATGCTCAGCTCCTTTCAGTCGCTCCCAAATTCACCCCAATTCATGGGATTACAGGGTTATTAAAAGAAAAAAAAAGAGGAAATTGAGATTATAGGAGAGATATAGAGACTGGCAACGGGGATAGAAAATTTCAGGCTGAGCTGCTAGACTACAGGCCTCAAATCTTCACTCACAGAACTGATATGAACCTTCAGAGCACAGTTTCACTTCCTGCCTTGGTATAGCATCTTGATAGTTCTCACTACTACTATTCATATTAAAAGGTATGCCTTTATCTGAAATTGCTCCTCATAACTCCAGCATATAAAATAGAGATCCAGCAACCTATGGTTCTTACCAGGAAGTAAAATTGGGGTGGGAAATGATAAAAATGAAATAAATTTTAGTACCCCGATGTTGTGGCTCCGTTACCTGAGCCTGTGTCATCGGCAGGAGAGGACTCCGAGAGTGAAGGAGAGGAGTTGGCAAGGCCTCCCTCTCCAAGACCCTCCTCTCTGGCAATGCCTCTGGTGTCCGCCGACGGCCAAAAGATAGGCCCGGGGCCAAGCATGTCCATGAAGCCACAGATGGACAGTGATGAGGGAAATGAGTCTTGGCTGGATCCTCGGCAGTGTCGCAGAGATAAGCGCGCGCAGCAGAAGAAAAGGCGTGACAGAGATTAGGCTGAATCACTGGACCACACCCCATAGGGTATAAAAGGGGGTGAGATGGCCATTCAGACTCTGTGACGAACAAAACTAACTACTATCGAGTCACATTGCATCTTTGGAAACAACATTATTGGCCTTGGATTTATTTTACGAACTGGACAATTCTTGACTGTGTGTATTTTGTTTAATGAGTAAAGTTCTTGGCAAGCAGCTACTGGGTTGCTGTCAAGCTTCTTATTGGAAGAATTGGTTGTCTGCCAGTTTATTTAACCCCCGGCTGTCTGTTTGTGTATGTGTGTGAGACAGGGACAGAACACTCCATTCCTTGACCCTGTGAAATGGAGGAGTGTAGGTAGGCGAATTGGTCCCTCCTCATGCATAGGGAAGTAGAACAATCTCACAGGAAAGATATACAATGAAACTTCATTAAAGAAAAAAGAAGTTAATGTAAGCATTCCTTTTATTTTTTATAAAAAAATTTTTTTTATTTTATACACAAACAAACATTTAATACATCAGTCATTCCTTCCATGCAACATCTCGGTATTTTCTCCATGACTTAATCTTTTTGTTGTTTCTTCTGTCTTCGTTTTCACCAAATCTATTACAGCATTTCTCCACAAGTACAGTATTCTAATTATACCATTTTCTTACATAACTATTAGTTTGCTTATCTATATCTCTTTTCTAGCCAATGGTAAAACTGATCCCATGTCTTAAAATAGTCTAAATCCTCTCTTTCTTTGATCATCAAAGTTATATTGATCATCTATTCATTTCTGCACAGTCTATTTTTTTTTAATTACTTCTCCTTCCAAAGGTATTTTCTCTGCTTTCCAATTTTGTGCAAAAACAATCCTTGCAGCTGTTATTACATGCATAATCAAATAAATATTTTCTTTGCTAATTTTCTCTGAAAGAATACCCAGTAGGAACAGCTCTGTTTTTAAATCAATACATTGTTGTATCATGTCAATGTAAGCATCCCTGATGTACTTAAAATGCAAAATAATGTGGAAGAGAGAGCTGGGTAGAGAAAGAGAGAGGGAGGGAGGGAGAGGGAAAGGGAAAAGGAAAGGGAAAGGGAGAGGGAGAGGGAGAGGGAGGGAGGGAGGGAGGGAGAGAGAGAGAGAGAGGGAGGGAGGGAGGGAGGGAGGGAGAGAGAGAGAGAAAGAGAGAGAGAGACTGTTCCAATGATAATATCCAAAACCGATCTCTAGTATCCATTTATTGGAATGTATGACTCTGTGGGCAATTGACACTTGGTATATTTCTCTCTGTATTTCAATTAACTGAAACACTTGTGACCAATTACTTTTGCCCAATCTGCTAAAACAAAATATGAAGCGCAAGAGGTCTCCATCTGTTTTTCTTTCCTTTCTTAAAACAAACAAACAAAACAAATGAGTGCCAGCATTTATTTGTGTATTTATTTATTCTCAATTGATGAAGCTTCTGGATAATAATGACTCTACTTTAAGGAAATGAAACTATCTGGACCAGGGTGGGTTCTAAATTTTTTTACTACCAGTTCTGTGGGCATGGCTTATTTTGTGGGCGTGGTTTGATGGTCATGTGACAAACAATTCTTTAGGATTTAGCAGAGATACTGGTCTACCAGGCTTTTAACTGCTTGCAGAGCTGTACCGGTCTATCCATTTGTTCTTGGAGCGTTCCGGTCTACCTATTTGTTTTTGGAGCACACTAGTCTACCACCATGCTGCCTTTTATCACTGATCAGCTGTAGGGCGGCCCTTTGAGGCGCCGCGGTAAGAGTTTAAACAGTTTTTTGCCGCTCTGCCACCACCGAGAGCATCGGAAACTGCTTTTAGACAGCTTAGCCTCAATTGCCAATCTACCACCACTGAGAGGTTTACAAGGAGCGGATCGGTTCTAGCCGATCAGTTGGGAGGCTTCTTGGCTTCTCAATTTAAAGCTACAGTGTCTTGTTTTTTTTTTTTCTTTGTCAAGTGAGCCCTGATTTTTTCCTTCTAGCCGATCAGCTGGGACTAAGAAGGCAGCAAATAGATTGGGGACGGGGCCAGGCAGTGATGGTATTTACTGGTTCTCCGAACTACTCAAAATTTCCACTACTGGGGAGAACCGATAGCAACCCACCACTGATCTGGACTCACGTGGAGATTGTGTAGATAGTGCTAAAGATATCTACTTTTTCTGGTATTTTCCAAACTTCCCTCAGAACATTTCACTGTCTCCCAGAGTTTGCCCAAATTCAGGTTCATTGTATAAATAACACCATCCTCTAAACACCATCCTCTCAACCCTTTCCTCTAACCAACACATTCTTTGCTGTCCCTTTCCCTGTTTGCCTTCCCTCTTTCCCAAGATCAGGGTCTTTTCCAAGGAGTCCTCTCTTCTCATTAGGTGGCCAAAGTATGTGAGCTTCAGCTTCAGGATCCATCCTTCCAAAGAAGAGTCAGGGTTGATTTTCTTTAGAATTGACTGATTGGATCTCCTTGGGCCTTTCAAGAGTCTTCTTCAGCACCACAATTTGGAAGCATCAGTTCTTCAGTGCTCAGCTTTCCTTGTGGTCCAACTCTCACAGCCATATGTTACTACTGGGAAAACCAGAGTAAAACTTTTGTTGGAAAGCTGATGCCTTTGCTTTTTAATATACTATAGAACAGCTTATAATACTTTGGCCACCTAATGAGAAGGAAGGACTCACTGGAGAAGAGCCTAATGTTAGGAATGATTGAGGGCAAAAGAAGAAGGGGACGACAGAGAATGAGGTGGCTGGATGGAGTCACTGAAGCAGTGGGCGTGAGTTTAAATGGACTCCAGAGGATAGTAGAGGACAGGAAGGCCTGGAGGAACATTGTCCATGGGGTCGCGATGGGTTGGACACAGACTTCCTTGTGGTCCAACTCACACAAGGGCTGTAAAGCACTTGTGAAGTGGTATATAAGTCTAAATGCTATTGCTTAGTGCTATCAACTTTTAGCAACCTTCTGATGAGCAAAGTCAATCGGGAAGCCACATTTACTTAAAAAACATGCTACTAATTAACAACTGAAGTGACTCACTTACCAGCTGTGGCCAGGAAGGTCATAAGATGGGGCAAAAATTCATTTGACAACTGTCTTGCCTAGCAACAAAAATTTTGGGTTCAGTTGTGGATGTAAGTCATGAACTACGGTGTTTTCCTGAAAATAAGACCCTTATATATATATTTTTTTGAACTCTGAAATAACCGCTTGGCCTTATTGCCATGCGCTCAAAAGCCCAATTGGGCTTATTATCAGGGGATGTCTTATTTTGGGGAAAAACAGGGTACCTGTATACCACCAAGTCTACAGGCAAAAACAAACAAACAAACAAACAACCTTAAACTCTTCATGCTACAAATTGTAGTGGCACAGTGGTTAGAATGTAGTATTGCAGGCAAACTCACTGCCAGCAGTTCAATCTTGACCAGCTCAAGGTTCACTCATCCTTCCATCCTTCCAAGGTGTGTAAAATGAGGACCCAGATTGTTGGGGGCAAGATGATGACTCTGTAAACCGCTTAAAAAGGGCTGTAAAGCACTGTGAAGCGGTATATAAGTCAAAGTGCTGTTGCTGTTGTGATAGACAGACAAACAGACAGACACAGACAGACAGACAGATCACTGCCAGCAGTTCAATTCTGACCAGCTCATGGTTGACTCAGCCTTCCATCCTTTCAAGGTCGGTAAAATGAGGACCCAGATTGTTGGGGGCAAAAGGCTGACTCTGTGAACCACTTAGAGATGGCTGTGAATCAACATATAAGTCTAAGGGCTATTGCTAGTGCTATGTAACCACTGGGGGAAGAAATATCCATCTGGTTCAGTTCGAAGCCGGGAGAAAGACACTGGAAACATGGAGGCTGCTTGGAAAGATGGTTTAATGATGAAGCAAAACCACATGGGTTCTGGGCAGCTGATCACATGGAGTTGAGAGTGAGGGGCTTTTATACCTTCTCTTGGGCTTTGCACTTGAGCTTCCTGTTCCTTTGCAAGAACATGTATTCTATTTGCTGTTGTCAGACTCCCATGAGCCCATGTAGGGGCTATATAGGGGTCATAGCTGGCTCTATAGGCAAAGTACAAATCCTAAGTGTTTGTCTGAGCTAAGTTTGGTTGAAGTTTCTGAGGGTGATGCAATGAAGGGCCTTGTGTTCTAAAAGGGTGTTGGGCATTGTGGCTTAATGGCATTGTCCTGTGTTGGATCTTGAATGACGGCTATTTGCTTATGAATAGAGCTATCTAGATACTTGTCTTCTTTCAATAAGCTCTTTATCTCTTAAGTGCTGACATCTGCTGTGGGCTATTAAGAAAAGGTGGGGGCTGCTTTCTGTCTCCAAGAGCATGTCTCTCCATTTCTCCCTTTGGGAAATAGAATAATCTGTTTCTTTTTTTAAAAAAAAAAATTCCTCGAAATATTTCATTCTTCTGGGAGAGGGATAGGTTCTGACTTTCTACACCACCTTTCCTACAGCATGCTGATTAGGAGACAAACTTGAGAAACCAAAATTTCAGAGGACGGAACGGCGAGGCTGGCTTGCCAAAATCAAGTTGATGCATCTACTTCTTTAGATTGCTAATATGCTCACAGTTAATGCAGGCCTGAAGCTATGGTTAAGTTCCCGAAGTAGTTATTGTCCGTCGGCGGAGACCGCTGCATAAAAATCAATTTCGTGGGGTTTTTTTACAACTTCTCTTCCTTCCTTTCTTCACTCAATTACCTTATTGACCTGCAAATGAATGCATTTATTTACAAAAACAAAAAAACAAAAAACCTGGAGGAAATGTGCCGCTTTTTCTTTTTTTGTGTATAATTTGGGAGCGGCGGAACAAAACCAAAACAGGAAATCTGACCTCTAACTCATCAGAAAAAATGATGCCCCCCCCATCTGCCCACCCCCCCGATGACGAAAACGCAGGAAGAAGTCAGACCTCGATCAGCAGACAATGAGTTAGCTTTGCCCTTTGCTGTCGTTTGAATTTCTTGCCTTTTTTTTTTTTTTTTGTTTGTTCGTTTTGTTTTACATAAGCTGCAGTCGGGTTCAAAACATTAGGCGGTGTTCTAATACGGCAATTGAGCAAATCAGCTCTTTCCAGAACAATTAACTCCATTCCGTCTGCCAGCAACGCGCCATTGTGGATGACCCAGTCGTTCGACGGGGCCATTTGTGAAACTTGGCAAAAAGAAATTGCTAGAGAATGCTAGGTCCTGAATTTGTTATTTTTTTCCCCTTTAAAGCTTTAAAAAACAAACCAGCAAACAAACAATGACTGACATTTCCTTCATTGATTTGATCATTGCCCATGGCCAGGGGTGAAATTCTCCCAGTTCGGACCGGCTCGGACGAGTAGGTAGCGGAAATTGAAGCAAGTTCGTCGTACTGGTAGCAATTGGTGGCTGGCCACGCCCCCGAACCAGGCCAGATGGAAGGCAGGCAAGCTTCACAGGGCTGCGGGGAATGGAGCTAGCAATGTACTCCCTTCCCAGTGTGCCCTTCTCCTCTCCCAGGTGACAGCCAGGTCTTCACCGCCTCCTCTTTTCCTCAGAGGGGCAGCGTCTGCCTCCAAGTCCTTGCGGAGGGAGGGACATGCACAAACTCACACGCCCCTGTTGCCCCCCCCCCTCCACTACTTTTGCTGTCAGCTTAAAGTCAATCTTGAAGAGCTGAAAGACATTTCCTTACATAGCCGCCAAACTCATTGTTGGGAGCGTCAGTAATCTAAGGAAACGTCTTCTTACACCTTCTCCTCCACATCCCCCCCCCTCGTTTTTCCATTTCTGTGCTGGATTCTGCTTCTCCAAGAGAAGGCTCCGATGTTTGCCTGGGTGGTGGAGGGAAACTCAAAGTGTTGGGGGCTTCAGAAGGGCAGAATGAGCTTCAAAATGTGCAGCTCCTGGTGTTGTGGCTCCGTTGCCTGAGCCTGGGCTATTGACAGATGCAGACTCTGAGAGTGAGGAAGAGGAGTTGGCAAGGCCTCCCTCTCCAGGACCCTCCTCTCTGGCAATGCCTCCGGAGGACACCAAAGGCCAAAAGATAGGGCCAGAGCCAAGCATGTCCCCGCAGCCACAGGTGGACAGCGACGAAGTAGATAAGTGCTGGCTGGACCCTCGGCAGAGGCGCAGGGAGAAGCGTGCGTAGCAGAGGGGAAGGTGTGCCAGAGATTAGCTGAGTCACTGTACCACACCCCACAGGGTATAAATGTGGGTATGGTGGCCGGTTCAGTTTGTGACGAGCAAAAACTAGAAATAATCCATGATCTCTGCATTACTGGACTTCTGCCTGCCTTGTCGGACTGCATTTGGACTAATCCTTGTATTATTGAAACTCTGCCTGCTTTATCGGAATGCTTGCAGTCTAATCTTTGTTTTGTGTGAGTAAAGTCTGAATTGGCAGCTAGCCACTGGGTTGCTGCCAGCTTTATCTTCAAAGATTTTGTCGTGTGGCTTATTAACTCTGGGCCGTCTGTGGGGGTGCGTGTGTGTGACAGGGACAGAACACCTGGCTCTAACAGTGAGTGACGTCAAGTTGGCCACGCCCACCCGGTCACATGACCACCAAGCCACACCCACAGAACCGGTAGCAAACAGTTTTACATTTCACCCCTGCCCATGGCTATGGCTGAACCAGGGGAGAAAATCCACTAACACCCCCTTTCTAATTCTCCGTGATTCCACAACCTTAAGTGAAGAAGGGGAAGTCAGAATGGACTGACTTTGCATACTTAAAGGTGCCTTCCCTCACAGCCACCAGTGTTGTGACCTAGGCTCACTTAGTCATTACAAGACACAATTAGTCCCAAATAAAGCTATTTTATTATAATAGCTCAGAATTACTCCATTTCCAGTTTAGTCCAAATTAATTCCAAAACAAGTCCTTCAGAAAAAGTCCTTCGGGCTTATCACAAACCTTTATCTTCTTTGGCACCCTGCCAAAGGCCTTTCTTGGCAGAGCCCCACAAAGTTCAGAAACAAGAGATGCCAACTGGAAACAGATTTAGCAATGTTGCCTTCCTACAAAGAGCCCAAGAGCCTTTGCTGCTCTTTTAAGCCTTATGGGAGGGGCCAATCATCTCCTGGCCTTACTCCCGAGTCATCCCTTTGGCTTTAGTTGCTCTTGCCTTCTGGCAGCTCTGCGCATGCGTGCACTAGGAACAGGCTCCTCCTGTTCCTCTGCCTCTCTGCTGTCCAACTCTGGAGGCTCCAGAGTCCGTGCATCACTCCCAGATGGACCTGGCCCTATCTCTGCCTCCAATACAGAGCCCTCGTCCAGGCCTTCCCAAGACTCCAGGACTGGCCCATGGTCCTCCCGGGCCTCTTCATTGTCCGACTCCGCTGCCAGCTCCGCAGGCTGCTGGTGGACCACAACAAACAGGTCACACACAGATCAGAACATAGAACATTTAATAATAATGTTGGAGGGGACGTTACAGGTCTTCTAGTCCAACCCCTCGCTCAAGCAGGAGACCCTAGATGTTGTGGCCTGTCAGCCACCGGCCCCTCCAACAGCCGAATCAGAGGAGGAGAAGGTGTGGGAGTCAGGGTCAGCATCAAAGCAACCTGAGAGCTCCGAGGGGGAAGAGGGAATGGAGCTGGCAGAGAAAGAGAGAGAGAGAGAGAGAGAGAGAGAGAGAGAGAGAGAGAGAGAGAGAGGTGGAGCCTGGGCCGTCTGTCAGCTCTCAGATGGAGAGTCAACAACCCCCAGGTCTGGAGGTGTCTGATGAGGAAGAGGAGGAACAGCTGGGTCCAGTGCCTGATGTGCAGATGCAAAGAAGGCAGAGGAGAGGAGAGCAGTGGAAATCTATGGGCCGACCCTTGGGAAGGAAGAGCCACTGCTGTAGTGAAGCCCCACCCTAGCTCTGGGGATAAAAGGCAGGGAGCGGAGATTAATAGATGTGGCAGACAACTATTCATCTTCCAGACAGATGGACTTGTTAGGCTGCAGTGAGAGACAAACTTTTTGCCGGGGCTGCTGTCGCTCCTAATTAAAGGAATCTTCAGAGGGTTTGTCGTGTTTGGGGAGCTGGATCAGAACACTCTATCTATGGAGATCCTCAGTCATCCAGGTCATGATTGCCCCAAAGTTGCTTTTTTCAAAAGGCAACTGGTCTTTACTTAAAAAGCCTTGGTAGTACAGTGGTCTAAAGCATCCTGTTATTAAGACCAGCTGCCTGCAATTACTGCAGGTTCGAATCTCGCCAGGCTCAAGGTTGACTCAGCCTTCCATCCTTTCTAAGGTAGGTAAATTGAGGACCCAGTTTGTGGGGGCAATAAGCTGACTTTGTATAAATATACAAAAGGATGAAGGCTATTGCTTAACACATTGTAAGCCGCCGGAGTCTCTGGAGAAGGGCGGCATATAAATCAAATTTTTAAAAAAAAGCCTCCAGTGATGGGCACCCACAACTTCTGAAGGCAAGGCATTCCATTGGTAAATTGTTCTCAACGTTAAGAAATTTCCCCTTAGTTCTAGGTTGCTTCTCTCCTTGATTACTTTCCACCCATTGTTTCTTGTCCTGCCTTCAGGTGCTTTGGCAAACAGGTTGATCCCCTCCAGGCCTCCTAGTTACTATTCTCTGTACTTTTTCCAAATGTTTGCTTCTTTTCCCCCCAACAACCAACTTTTTTTCTCAGCCCACTTTATCATGCATTCTTTCACCTGCAATTCAGATGTTTACTACATGCTTGTAGTTTTATCCCTTCAGATAACTGAACTGTTTTCTTTAACGTCCTGAAATTTAAATGCAAACTCACTCTGGTTCACAAACCACGATGGTAGCAGATCCATCCAACGATGATAGCACAATAGTAGCAACTCCACACACTACGGTAGCTTATCATCAACTGAATACTTTACAGTACCTTTCTTAAATACGTTTACAACCAGTGATTATCTAATTACAGCATGACTCAGCATTACAATGAATCAACAGTAAAACTTTAAAGTAACACAATACATATTCATATTAAAGTCACAGAACACATATATTGCCTGGACAACTTGTTAGGCTCAAACCATATCCTAACACAATTTAGGAATTACGTGTTCATCATTTGTGAACAATTCTACTTGAAACACAGTCTTACAGTGTTCAAACCATAGATTCTTTGGCCTACTTTAAATCTTTTTAACAATCGAAATAAGAGACCTTGATGTCTTTATCCCTCTGCCATCACTTCTTCTCTTAATTTTATTTTACATTCCCCTTAAAAAAAAGTGCTAAGATCTCACAATAAATTAGTTATTGGTGCAATCCACTTGTCAAATCTTTTCAAGAAAACTGCAGACTTTTTTGCAGAAAAACTGACTCAAAGGCACTGAGAGAGAGGGAAGGAAAGAGAAAATATTTACTATTTGGAACTATAAATATCCAAAAGGAAATATTTCCGTGGAAATAATCAATGTAAAGAGGAACATACATGATTATTTATGGGAAGTAGATCAATCTTTTTAATGTTATTTTTTGCATTAGTTACATTTTTAACAGATAAGTGTTTTTAAAGAAGTACATTCCACTGGCTATAACTAAAAAATGTTAAATTATACGGTATAAATATTTCTTACACCATACTGGAAATTCAGATGCTTCTGGATGTCTATGAATATTTCTTCTCCAAAATCCACCTTGGACCAGGGGTGAAATCTAAAATTTGTTACTAGCGGTTCTGTGGGTGTGGCTTGGTGGGGGGAGGGAGTAATGTGACTGGGTGGGCATGGCCAACTTTTTTTTTTTTTTTACTTTTAAAAGCATTTTTTCTACAACCTTAAGAGGTTGCAGAAAAAATGCTTTTAGAAGCCTCTGAGGATCAGGCAACTCAGTTGGGATTGCCAGAGGCTTTTAAAGGCATTTTTTTTCCCTACAGGTTGCAGAAAAAAATGCTTTTAAAGGTTAAAAAAAACAGCCTCTGATGATCCCGCGGCTCAGCTGGGCATGAGGTGGGTGGCACAGGGATTTTCGCTACCGGTTCTCCAAACCACCCGCCGCCATAGCTACCAGATCGGTGATCCGGTCCGAACCGGGAGCATTTCACCCCTGCCTTGGACGTTTTGCTGAGGGGAAAATTGTCCCAATTTAAAAACATGTGGACTTTTTTTTAAAAAAAAAAAAAAAGAACTGGTAGTAATTTTGCCCTTTCCCATCCAATACTTAGCGATATTTATTATTTTTTATTATATTATTATATTTAAATTTGTATACCGCCCTTCTCCCGAAGGACTCAGGGCGGTGCACAGCCAAATTAAAATACATACAATACAAAATTTAAAATAATTTAAAACAGAATTAAATCCAATTGGCTTCCCGAAGTATTTAAAACCCATTACCCCTTAAAACCCCTTTAAAAATTTAGAATATAAGCCCAGAGTTCCTACCGTACAAAGCAGGAGTCTCAAAATTTGCCTGAAAGAGGCAAACCCAGCTGTAAATAAAAGACAGTTTTTCTGCTTATCAGGCACAGTTAACTGGCTCTATTGGTGATTAGGCATAATGTGATCATAACTCTTCCAATTAGCTTGGAAAAATAAACTAGAAAGTTGTTTGGGGCTACAACATTTCTGGTCTACCTTGCTCCATGAGAAGATTTGAGAGGCATCAGAGAAAAATATCTATCGTACCAGGGGTGGGTTCTAATTTTTTTTACTACCGGTTCTGTGGGCGTGGCTTATTTTGTGGGTGTGGCTTGGAGGTCATGTGACTAGGTGGGCGTGACTAGCTGGTCAGAGTCATTTCTGGAAGGTCCTCGCACTTACGACCAGTCCTCGCACTTACGACCCGTCTCATTTGTTTGCTTTTAACACTGATCAGCTGTAGGACGGCCCTTTGAAGCCCCGTGGCAAGAGTTTAAACAGTTTTTTTCCCTCTAGTCATCAGCTGGGACTCAGGAGGCAGCAATAGATTGGGGGTGGGACTAAATAAAAGGTAAGAATAATGTGGGGCGGTGGGGGGGTGGGAGGGCAGGGGGGGGAGAACTGGTTCGGTGACGTCATATTGTCACCGCTACTGGCTTGGCCGAACTGGACCGAACCGGGAGGAACCCACCACTGCATTGTACACAGTGGTGGGATTCAAATAATTTAACAACTGGTTCTCTGCTCTAATGACTGGCTGGATGAGTGTAGCCATGGAGTGTGTGGCCAGGGGTGTGTGACAGGCAGCACTCAGCCTCCTACACACCCCCCCGGGAGCAAAGATGACCCACAGGGGAGGATGCACCGCCCACCCCGCACCCCATTTTGGGCCTAGGAGGCCACCCTGAAGCCTCCTGGGAACGAAAACGGGGTGTGCCGCATCATCCCGTTCCCAATTTTGGGCCTAGTAGGCCTCCCTGAACTTATCTGGGAGCCAAAATGGGGCATGTGTGGACTCCTGGAAGGGATGGGGTGGGGAGGGGCATGGCCAGCCAGCAATTTAACTACCGGTTTCTCTGAACTGGCCCAAACCGGCTGAATCCCACCACTGAGAGGAAAATAATCCTCTGGTAACAAAACTCTGTACAGTTTTGGGGGTAGAGTGTTAGACAGGACAATAGAAGAAAAAGATTTAGGTATACTCATAGTCAGTGGTGGGATTCGAATAATTTAACAACTGGTTTGCCCAGGGTCAGGTGTGCTGTCATGGGAGGCATGGCCCGTCCCCATCCTCCAGCTCTGCTGCATATGTGGGATGAGCCATGCCTCCCATGACAGAACACCTGACCCTGGGCGAACCAGTTATTAAATTATCACCACCACCACCTGCACTATCAAATGGATCCTGGAAAAAGAGCGGCCGGCACGAGGGAAGGAGGAGGAGCAGGGAGAAGAAAGGGAGAAAGCAGCCTCCTTCCCTCACACTGGCCGCTCCATTACCCATTTCTCCATAGCTGTGCAACACCCAGAATCCACTTTGACAGAGGAGGTTTGTGTGGTAATTTAACAACCGGTTCGCTCAAACTGATGCAAACCGGCTGAATCCCATCACGGTTCATAGTAGATAATGACAAAATGAGCGAAGGGTGTGGCCAGGCAGCTGTGAAGTCCAACAAAATTCTGGGATGCATCACTAGAGGGATCACCAGTAGGAATAAGGAAGTGCTAATCCCCCCTGTATAGGACTTTAGTCAGATTCCATTTGGAACCCTGTGCCCAGTTCTGGAGACCTCACTTAAAAAGACATATTGATAAAAGATGGAGTGAATCCAGAGACACGGAACAGAAATGGCCCAAGGTCTGAGGGACAAAACATATTAGGAGCAGGGGTGGTATTCACTTACCTTCGCTACCAGTTTGCAAATGTGAGTCCGTGCTCCTTCCGCGCATGTGTAGAGAGTCAAAAACGGGATGTGATGACATCCGGGTGGGTGGGTGGAGCCTCCTGCAGCCGCCACTACCAGTTTGCCCGAACCGGATATAACCAGCTGAATACCACCACTGATTAGGAGAGATTGGAGCAATCAAATATGAGGACAGCCTGGAGAACAGAAGGGAAAGGGAGGATATGATTGGAACCATTAAATCTATCACAGGTGTGAATAAGATCCTACAAGCAATATTTTCAATATTAAGCAAAAATGAAGAACATGGGGGTATCACCTCAAACTGACAAGAAGGAAGGAAGTCTTTCTTCTCATCCTCTTTTACCACTTTGGATGTCGACCAACACTGACAGGGCAAGCTACTTGTACATAAACAGAGAATAAAACCCACTCCCTTGTGTGCACTGATGACGTTACCTAGTTGGGTCATGAAATGTCTGCAAGAAAACAACCAAGCTTCAGACAATATCAAGACCCCCACCAGTGGTGGGATTCAATTTTTTTTACTACCAGTTCTGTGGGCGTGGCATGGTGGGTGTGGCATAGCTTTGTGGGTGTGGCTTGGTGGGCATGGCAGGGGAAGGATACTGTAAAATCCCCACTCCAGGGGAAGGTTACTGCAAAATCCCCATTTCCTCCCAATCAGCTGGGACTCGGGGGGGGCAGAGAATAGATGGGGGCAGGGCCAGCCAGAGGTGGGATTTACCGGTTTAGTTTAATTTAATTTAATTAATTCAATTTATATGCCGCCCCTCTCTGAAGACTCAGGGCGGCTCACAATACATTCCAAAAAATCATTATAAAAAAAAACATTTAAAAATTAAAAACATTAAAAACTCATTCACGCCATTCATGGCCGGATCTCGCCAGATCGCAAAGGGAGATCAACGGCCCCAGGCCTGCCGGAAGAGCCAGGTCTTCACTGCTTTTCGGAAGGCCAATAGGGTGGGGATGGTCTGGACTTCAGGAGGTAACTGGTTCCAGAGAGCTGGGGCAGCCACAGAGAAGGCCCTCCCCCGTGGGCCCGCCAGCCGGCATTGTTTAGCTGATGGGACCCGGAGGAGACCAACTCTGTGGGATCTTACCGGTCGCTGGGAGTTATGCGGCAGAAGGCGGTCTCGAAGATAACCTGGCCCTGAGCCATGTAGGGCTTTAAAGGTAATAACCAACACCTTGAATTGCACTCAGAGACCAATAGGGAGCCAGTGCAGCTCGCGGAGAATTGGTGAAATGTGGGTGTATCTAGGTGCGCCCACGACAGTTCGCACGGCTGCGTTCTGGACCAACTGTAGTCTCCGAACACTTTTCAAGGGTAGCCCTATGTAGGTTCTCCAAACTACTCAACATTTCCACTACTGGTTCTCCAGAACTGATAAGAACCTGCTGAATTCCACCTCTGGAACCCACATGTTTCCAACTCTGAGTTACAAATATTCTCATCGATTGGCAAGGGTTGGTCTATTGTGTGTAAGGAACTAGAGAACTGGGATTTGGCTAGATTGTTCCACATTCTTCTTGGACTTAACCTGACATTAGACAATCTCTCATCTAGTTGATTTTAGGCTCTCTGCTTCATTAGCACAGAGGTTCCCAAGCCTTGAATGTAGCCCCCAGGCTCCTCCAAGACTTGTCACTAAGTTCTAATTTTTAAGATGATTAAAAGGGAAAGTCATCAAGTTACAGGGGGAAGGAGAGTGTTCACAGTAGTTAAATAATTTACGTGTCACCTAGTTTAAATTCAGTGAGGAAAGATTTAGAGGTTCTGTTCCCACTTGCCCTGAATGAACACTCTCTCTCTAAGTCTCGCTAATTTTCCCTAACTCAGCAAACATTATTTTTTTTTAATTTATATCACTGACATCCAAAACATAATACCATATCTTCCAAAATGGTTTTCTTCTAATTTACTATAGATCAGTAGCCCACAACCTTTGGGAGATCAGTGACCGGTTCCATGGAGAGAGGTTTATCTGTGGACTGGAGGATGTGTGATTATGCGTGATGCAGGGGTGAAATTCAGCAGGTTCTGACAGGTTTGGGAGAACCGGTAGCGTAAATTTTGAGTAGTTCAGAGAACCGGAAAATGCCACCTCTGGCTGGCCCCAGAGTGGGGTGGGACTGGAGATTTTGCAATATCCTTCCCCCAGGAGTCGGGTGGGAATGGGGATTTTGCAGTATCCTTCCCCTGGAGTGGGGTAGGAATGAGGATTTTGCAGTATCCTTACCCTGCCATGCCCACCAAGTCATGCCCACAGAACCAATAGCAAAAAAAAATTGAATTCCACCACTGGCGTGATGTCTGCCTCCATCATATGGTGCTTTATTTCTTTGCGGGGCCCAGTTTCTGGCATGCCTTGGACTTATGCCAGTCTATGGAGGTTGGGAACCCCTGCTATAGATTGTCCTCGATTTATGACCACAATTCGAGCCAGAATTTCTGATATGAAACAAGGAATTGTTCACTTATCTGAAATGGTATAGGTAAGCCTCGGTGGTGCAGTGGTTAGAGTGTACTGCAGGCTACTTCTGCTGCCTGCCGTCTGCCTGCAATTTGGCAGTTTGAATCTCACCAGGCTCAAGGTTGACTCCGCCTTCCATCCTTCCGAGGTGGGTAAAATGAGGACCCAAATTGTTGGGGGCAAGAGGCTGACTCTGTAAACCGCTTAGAGAGGGCTGTAAAGCACTGCAAAGCGGTATATAAGTCTTAAGTGTTATTGCTATTCTCCTGCTTGAGCAGAGGGCTGGACTGGAAGACCTCCAAGGTCCCTTCCATCTCTATTCTATTCTTCTTGTCTAAGAAAAGAAGCTGATTTAAGATTTAAGTGAGTCATGGCCAATTGTACACCTGTTTTGCCACATTTGTTAAGTGCCACATTTGTTAAGTGCCACATTTGTTAACTCTCAGCGAGTTCAAGACCTGTGGAATTCAACTCCCAGAATTCCCCAGCCAGCTTAGCTGGCTGTGGAATTCTGGGAGTTGAAGTCCACAACCTTAAACTCGCTGAGATTGAGAAACACTGCTTTATCGGATGCCAGAATGGTTGCAAATTGTGATCACATGACCTCTGGATGCTACAACTATTGTAAATACATGCCGGTTGCTAAGTGCCCAATTTTTGATCACATGACCAGGGAATGCTGGGATGGTCATAAGTGCGAGGACCTGTCATAAATCAGTACTTTTGCAACTTTGAACAGTCACTAAACAAATGGTTGTAAGTCAAGGGCTACCATATCTTGGCTTGAATTAACTGAGATAATTATCCAAAAACGTTATTTTTTTCCCCCTCCTCCTAGATACAACATAGTTTCTTTGAATGTATCTAAATTTGTTATACGGGTAATTCTCAACTGAAGAGAAGAGAAGAGGAGAGGAGAGGAGAGGAGAGGAGAGGAGAGGAGAGGAGAGGAGAATAGAATAGAATAGAATAGAATAGAATAGAATAGAATAGAATAGAATAGAATAGAATAGAATAGAATAGAATAGAATAGAATAAATTGGAAGGGGCTTGGGAGGTCTTCTAGTCCAACCCCCTGCTTAGGCAGGAAACCCTACACCCCTTCAGACAAATGGTTGTCCAATCTCTTCTTAAAAGCCTCCAGCGTTGGAGCATTCACAATTTCTGGAGGCAAGTTGTTCCACTGATTAATTGTCCTCACTGTCAGGAAATTTCTTCTTAGTTCTAAATTCTTCTCTCCTTGATTAGTTTCCACCCATTGCTTCTCGTCCTGCCCTCAGGTGCTTTGGAGAAGAGCTTGACTCCCTCGTCTTTGTGGCAGCCCCTGAGATATTTGAAGACTGCTATCATGTCTCCCCTAGTCCTTCTTTTCATTAAACTAGAAATAACTCAGTTCCTGCAACCGTTCTTCATATGTTTTAGCCTCCAGTCCCCTAATTACCTTTGTTGCTCTTCTCTGCACTCTTTCTAGAGTCTCCACATCTTTTTACATCGTGGCAACCAAAACTGAATGCAGTATTCCAAGTGTTGCTTTACCAAGGCATTATAAAGCGGTATTAACCCTTCACGTGATCTTGATTCTATCCCTCTGTTGATGCAGTCTAGAACTGTGTTGGCTTTTTTGGCAGCTGCTGCACACGGCTGGCTCCTATCTAAATGGTTGTCCACCAGGACTCCAAGATCCCTCTCACGGTTACTACTATTGAGCAAGGTACCACATATACGGTACCTGTGCATTTTGTTTTTCTTCCCTAAATGTAGAACCTTCCTTTTTTCACTGTTGAAAGAGGAGAAAGAAGAAGAGGAGGAGGAGGAGGAAAAGAAGATGAGGAAGAGGAAAGGGGAAAGGTGGTGTTGGAAGATTCACTGAACAACTGTGTCACACTAACTTAACTGCTGCAGTAATTCACTTAACAAATGTGGCAAGAAAGGTTATAAAACGGGGCAAAATTCACTGAACAAATGTCTCACTTAACAACAGAAAATTTGGGCTGAATTGTGGTCCTAAGTCAAGGGTTGCCTGTACTGTCTGCAAAATTAGGCAGACTTTGATTTTCTCCTGTCAATCCTCACTGTTTATAATATATTGCCTTGTCTTTTTTATTGTTGCTGTTGTTTAATGCCTCTTATCTGTAATGCTGGTCTGTGACCGTAATAAAAAATATGATTATTATTCAGATAGAAAGTCACAAAAGCCAGATACCAACCCATACCTCCAGTGGTGGAATTCAAGTTTTTTTACTACTGGTTCTGTGGGCGTGGCTTGGTGGGCATGGGAGGGGAAGGATACTGCAAAATCTCCATTCCCTTCCCACTCCAGAGGGAAGGATGCTGCAATATCCCCTTTCCCACCCCACTCCAGGGGAAGGATACTGCAAAATCCCCATTCCCCCCCAATCCAGGGGAAGGATGCTGCAAAATCCCCTTTCCCACCCCACTCCAGAGGAAGGATACTGCAAAATCCCCATTCCCTCCCCAATCCAGGATACTGCAAAATCCCCATTCCCTCCCCAATCCAGGGGAAGGATACTGCAAAATATCCATTCCCACCCACTCCAGGGGAAGTATACTGCAAAATCCCCATTCCCTCCCCAATCCAAGGAAAGGATACTGCAAAATCCCCATTCTCTCCCCACTCCAGGGGAAGGATACTGCAAAATATCCATTCCCACCCACTCCAGAGGAAGGATATTGCAAAATCTCCATTCCCACTCTACTCTGGGGCCAGCCAGAGGTGGTATTTGCCGGTTCTCTGAACTACTCAAAATGTCCTCTACCGGTTCTCCACAACCTGTCAGAACCTGCTGAATTTCACCCCTGCTTAACCCCTCCTGGTGTTGAATTAGATCTGCAACTTGCATCTGATTTTTCGTTCTTGCCATTGTTTTAAACGAAACTTCTGTTTTCGTCGGTAACATTTTTTTTTTTTTAGGATCGTTATTCCCGCGGCCCCATTAAGCATTCCCTACCTCCACTTTGGCCTTGGTTGATGTCTTAATGGAAGCCGTGAGACGTAACCATGCATCACGTTAAAGGAGAATGTGAAGACATTACCGACCAATCGACGACTTGGCTTAAAGTCACTTGGGAAGTTCAGCGGGATAAATTTTTAATAAGCAGATGAAGCATTCGGGTGATTTACTGATAATCCCTGCACGGGGATCCAGAAGAGGCTAAAAGAACAAAGGTTTATAGTCCCTTTGGAGATGTGTTCCATCTACCCATCAGCCTACAATTAATGGCCGTTTTGACTATGGTTCTCTAGCTGGACTTTGGTGGATTAATTCAGTAAATAAAAGTGACAGAGCTTTATCCCCTGACAGGCTAATGGAAAATAGCTGCACCTGTTATTTGTGAATCATTGTTTGCCAGGCCACCTTTCCTTACCCAGGTTCAAGCTAATAAGAGAAATGATGGCACTGATCACTTAAATTTCACAATGAGACCCACAATGACGGTTTGTTTCTTTTGAGGGGGATTCGCTGTATGACACAACCCCGGGAGGGAACCTGGATCAGCTTTTGAAGACCCTCTGGATAGGAGAATAATCAGTGGTTGGGGGGGGTTTCAAGTTAAAAGTGAACTGAGAACAATGAATAATGTTCTAATCACCTCTTTGTAGGCCATTGGATTGACTGCATGTCAAGTTGTCTTGAAGCTGCAAGAGGAAACAGCATTGATTCAATGGCATTCATTTGAGACAACACCTTTGGACCAGGAGTGAAATCTACTTACCTTCCCTACCAGTTCGGAAGTGTGAGTGCGTGCATCATGTGTGATTTTAGACACTCTGCTCATGCACAATGCCTTCTGCGCATGCGCAGAGGGTCAAAGACAGGTTACTTCCAGCAGTGGGTTCTAATTTTTTTTACTACTGGTTCTGTGGGTGTGGCTTATTTTGTGGGTGTGGCTTGATGGTCATGTGACAATTCTTTAGGATTTAGCAGAGATACTGGTCTACCAGGCTTTTAACTGCTTGCAGAGCTCTACCAATCTACCCATTTATTTTTGGAGGCCCCGGTCTACCCATTTGTTTTCGGAGGCCCCGGTCTACCCATTTGTTTTTTGTTTTTTTTTAAATTTGATTTATATCCCGCCCTTCTCCGGAGACTCAGGGTGGCTTACAATGCGTTAAGCAATAGCCTTCATACTTTTGTATATTTATACAAAGTCAGTTTATTGCCCCCACAAACTGGGTCCTCAATTTACCTACCTTAGAAAGGATGGAAGGCTGAGTCAACCTTGAGCCTGGCGAGATTCGAACTTGCAGTAATTGCAGGCAGCAGATGTAAGTGGATGTTAATTAGTCTGCTGAGCCACCAGTCTCAGCAGTTTGGAGGCACCAGTCTACTCATTCGTTTTTGGAGGCACTGGTTTACCACCACACTGCCTTTTAACACTGATCAGCTGTAGGGCGGCCCTTTGAAGCCCTGTGGTAAGAGTTTAAACAGTTTTTTTCCTTCTAGCTGATCAGCTGGAACTCGGGAGGCAGCAATAGATTGGGGATGAGGCCAAATAAAAGGTAAGAATCAATGCAGGCTGGTGACCCCCAGGGGGAGGGCCTTCTCTGTGGGGGCACCTACCCTCTGGAATCAGTTGCCCCCAGAGATAAGGAGAATCCAAGACCTTAGCGCCTTCTGCCGTGCCCTTAAAACCCACTTTTTCCAGCAAGCCGGGCTGGCTTAAGAAGAAATTTTAAATGTTTTAATTGGTTTGTATTTTTAATTTTGGGCCAAATTTATATATATATTAATTGTTTTTAATATTTGTATTCCATGTTTTTTAATTCTGGCTGTACACCGCCCTGAGTCCTCAGGGAGAAGGGCGGTATATAAATTTAAAATAAAATAAAATAAATAAAAATGAAAGAATAACATGGGGGGGTGGGAGGGCAGGGGGGTGGGAGGGTGCGGGGCCATCTCCCAAACAAAGAGAAACGGTTCGGTGACATCATATCATCACTGCTACCAGCTTGGCCGAACCGGGCCGAACCGGGAGGAATCCACCACTGGTTACTTCCTGGTTAAAACCAGGAAGTAACAACATCCGGGCGGATGGGCAGAGCCTTGCACTGCTGTCACTACCAGTTCACCGAACTACCCGCCGCCACGGCTACCAGTTTGCCTGAACTGATGCAAACCGGTAGCATTTCACCCCTGCTTTGGACCCACCCACCCAAAAGTTGACTTCATATATCAATGCATTCACACACTCATTCATCCATGAATCCCTGCAGCCATCCAGTCACCCAACTATGAATCTCCTTTGCTGCCCCTTTCCCTCAACATGGTGGAAAAACTTTAACAGAATGTATCAGAATAATAGAGTTGGAAGGGACCTTGGAGATCTTCTAGTCCAACCCCGCCCCCGCTCAAGTAGGAGACTCTATACCATTTAATGCATTTATTTAATTATTAAAGATGTAGTAATATTCTTATTGATCAACTTTTTACAGAGGTTCAAAAGAGAAAATCATTCTTTTTCCCTCTTAGTTGACACATTGATAGCTTTTACATATTAAGAGAGTTGGAAGGGACCTACTGTAGGTTATCTAGTCCAACCCCCCACCCAAGCAGGAGACCCAACATCATTTCTGACAGATGACAGTCCAATCTCTTCTTGAAAGCCTCCAGTGATGAAGCTCCCACAACTTCCGAAGGCAACTTCCGTTCCATTGGTTGATGGTTCTCACTGTCAGAAAATTTCTCCTTATTTCTAGGTTGAATCTCTCCTTGTTCAGGTTCCATCCATTATTCCTTGTCTGGCCTTCAGGTGCCTTGGATAATAGGTTGTCCCCCTCCTCTCTGTGGCAGCCTCTCAAATATTGGAAGACTGTTATCCTGTCTCCCCGGTTCTTCTCTTCATTAGGCTAGCTATGTCCAGTTCCTGCAACCGTTCTTCATATGTTTTAGCCTCCAGTCCCTTAATCATCCTGGTTGCTCTTCTCTACACTTTTTCTAGAGACTCAACACCTTTTTTATAATGTGGTGACCAAAATTGGATGCAGTATTCTAGGTGTGATCTTACTAAGGCTTTATAGAGTGGTATTAGCTTTCTAGAAGGATCACAGAATTTTATTCAATCTCCAACCTCCTTCACCTTTTATAAATACACCGGAGGATAAAAATAAGTGGTTGGGGTTTTTCTAATTAAAACTGATCTGAGAACAATTAATAATTAATTAACCACCTTTTTGTTTGGGTTGACTATGTATCAGTTGTCTTGAAACTGCAAGAGAGAATTCCATGGATTTAATAACAGGGAGCCTGGATAGAGACAGAGCTCTGTAATTTAACACCAGCTGTCTGCAATTACTGTAAGTTTAAATCTCACCAGGCTCAAGGTTGACTCAGCCTTCCATCCTTTCTAAGGTAGGTAAATTGAGGACCCAGTTTGTGGGGGCAATAAGCTGACTTTGTATAAATATACAAAAGTATGAAGGCTATTGCTTAACGCATTATAAGCCGCCCTGAGTCTCCGGAGAAGGGCAGCATATAAATCAATTTTTTTTAAAAAAAACATTCATTTGCGACAACACCTTTGGCCCTACCCAATAGGAAAAGTTGACTCCAGGCATACATACATGCATTTATCCATGCATCCATGCACTACCCATGCACCATCCATGCATGCATCCATCTATCCACCTACCTATCCACCCACCCATGTATTTCCTTTTCTGTCCCTTTCTTACACCATGTTGGGAAGATTTAATAATATTCTTATTAATCGACTTTCACAGAGGTTCAAAAGAGGAAGTTATTCTTTTCCTCTTAGCTGACAGATTTGATAACTTTACAGAAGGATCACGGAAGCCAATGTTATTGCAAATGCTTTCTCTCATGTCATGTTGTAGTTGCTTAGCGTGCTTGCCGTTTTAGCTCATTCTTCAGTTTTTATGTGTTGGGATGTGGATTGCAGTCTTTGATTGCAAGAGGAGATTTCTCTAAACTTTAGGTAGTGTATCTGAGCTCTTGACATCTACATGACCACTGGATGCAGAGGTTGTATTCAGCCGGTTCGTACTAGTTTGAGCGAACCGTTAGCGGAGATCATGAGTGGGCCCGCCCCCCTGCCCTGGTGCTATGCTGTCCTATTTAGGTACATTTTTGAGGCAGGCACATGCACGGAAGGCTAGGTGTCAAGTTTCCGAAAGATGCCCTAATTAATTCATGAGCCATGATTCAAACTTCAAAGGAAATATATTCATTTATTAGGAGCAACATTCCGGCAATACTCAGATGCAGTTAGGACTGATCCTACGTAGATTTACGTTCCCCTATGACCCTGTCTCTCCCCTCCTCTCTGGCCATGTCATAAATCACATTCTCCAATTAACCACTTTGGCTGGCTGTGAAACCTAACACCCTCCTTCTGATTGCGGCCAGAAAGAATGTATGGAATTCACTTCAGTTCTCCCTCCCTCCTGCTCATGGCAACTTGCAAGCTTTGCAAGTTGACACTAGGTGCATACGGAGAAGGTACACGCACATGTGGTGAACCAGTGGTAACAATGTGTGAAACCCACCTCTGGCAACACAAAAAGACAGAAAACTCCATTTTGGATCTCCTCTACATGAGATCGGAACCTGACTCACCCAACTTTGTAACCTGGTTGCTGAATAACCCAACTTTGCACCATAAGCTGAAGCACAGAGGTGGGTTTCAGCAGGTTCTGACCAGTTCTGGAGAACCGATAGCGAACATTTTGAGTAGTTTGGAGAACCGGTAGTAAAAATTCTGATTGGCCCCACCCCCATCTATTCTCTGCCTCCCAAGTCCCAGCTGATCGAGAAGAAATGGGGATTTTGAAGTAACCTTCCCTTGGATTGGGGAGGGAATGGAGATTTTACAGTATCCTTCCCCTGCCATGCCCACCAAGCCACGCCCACAGAACCGGCAGTAAAAAATTTTTGAAACCCAACCACTGCTGAAGCATATCATAAACAAACGACTCACCCTCCCAAAATATTAAGCTATCAAACCACTCATCAGTCTTAACGCTAATCAAATTTTACACACCGCACAAACGCAACTGCTGAGTTAAATCTCCGGTGTGAACATAGCCAGTGTTACTGTCAACAAGCATGGCAAAGAGCATCCATCAAGCAGCTTACGGTAAAGCAGATTCATATGTCAATTCGTTTTTTTTTTTTTAAAGAAAAGATTCACATTCATCTCAAACTGTTGCACCAGGTTACAGAGATCTAACGATCAGCTGGGTGTAATGGTGTATGGGAACTTCATTTTTTTTTTTAAAGTTCTACCAACAAAAATCTCTTGCAAGTATGTTTCCGCCCTCCCCTCCAGGTTTCAAGTTAAGAAAAAATATATAGAATCTTTTCTGCTCCTCCATCCCTCCCTCCCTCTTTTCCTCTCCAACTTTCTTTTAAAAAGTTGCATTTAACGTCTTCCATGTGATGCCCCTTGGGGGAGCCCAGGCTAGAAAATCCTTAATTAAATTAATCAAAGGCAGGGACAAAATCTGTAGGGAGTATCGGAAAAGCCTTGAGTTTAATTAATCAGACACGGACACGTAGTTGAAACCCAAAATTTAGCTGTTGTGCTTCTCTTTCTTTTTTCTTTTTCCTTTTTTTTTTTTTCAAAGAATCCTGATGTGAATTTCAATTCCATTTCTCCTGGTACTTTTTTCCTTTCTTTTCCTTTTTTTTTTTTTTAAACAGTCTGAAAATTGTGAAAACTGGCTTCTTTTGACTGAGCCCTTCAGGAGTAGGGCAGTATATAAATCAAATAAACTAAATTAAACTAAACTTTTTCTGGCAAAACTCTCAGCATTGATATAATAGGGTCTTCTGAAGTGGCCATATCTTGAAGCTTTTATTCTGGAAGGGAAAAAAAAAATTGTTTTTCCTTGTTGAAATGATTAGCTTAATGGGGAAGGCTCACGAAGAAGTAAACAAGGGTAATTTTAGCATTTGCAATGAGTTAGGCTTCTTCCTCTCCTCTCCCCTTTCTGGTCTCAGAGAAGTTCATTTTCAGAAAGTATTTAATGATTAAATTAATGAGTTAAATCAATAAACTAAACGAATGAATTTAATACAGAAAGTGTTTAATGATAAGCGGTCAGGAGGCTAAACTATATGCGGAACAATTGAGGGAATTACAGTAGTGGCCAAAATTGTGGAAACCTTTTGGGAAAAGTGTGTTTTTGAGGTTTGATGGCTAATAACACCACTTTTTTTTTTTTTTTGAGTTTCAAGAGAATCCTATTCCACTGCTGGAATGGCCTGGGAATAGCCCAGACCTTCACCCAATTGGAAATCTAGGGAGCTGACTAAAGAAACTGGTTAGTCAGAAGTGACCAGCAATAAAACCCAGTTAATAGAAGCCATCATTCAATCTTGGTTTCACATTATAACAGCTGCATAACTAAAAGACTTGGTTTGCTCCATGGGAAGACATTGTAAGGCCGTAATTCATGCTAAAGGTTACCCAACTAAGTATTAACTGACATGGGGATCATTTTTGCATATCTCGTTTTTTCTATGGTGATCATTTTTGTATATCTCTTTCTTCTACGTGTTTCACTTTTCTTCTTTATACTATAACTGCCATTCTAATAGCAAATCCTTCATAAAAGTTATTACATTACATTCTTGATTAAATTATCTTTCCATTGATATATAATTTTATGGTACTACTGCAAAAAAAAAAAAAAAGTGGTGTTATTGGGTAGTTTTAGAAAATATACTTTTCCCAAAAGGTTACCACAATTTTGGCCACTACTGTAGATACGTCTACTCTAACAAGAGAAGGAGTAGGGAGTGACCTACAGAAATATACAGAACTAGCTCGACGCCTGTGCTTCGCTATGAAACTATGTGATTGGGTGTGATAAATTGACACTTAAAGTCTGAAACTGTTGTGGTCCGCCAGCAGCCTGCGGAGCTGGCAGTGGAGTCGGACAGTGAGGAGACTGGGGAGGACAATCGGTCAGTCCTGGAGTCTGGGGATGGCCTGGATGAGGGCTCTGCATCAGAGGCAGAGATGGGGCCAGGGCCACCTGGGAGCGATGTGCAGACTCCGGAGCCTCCAGAGTTGGACAGCAGAGAGACAGAGGAACAGAAGGAGCCTGTTTCTAGTGCACGCATGCACAGAGCTGCCAGAAGGCAAGAGCAGCTAAAGCTAAAAGGACGACTCTGGAGTAAGGCCAGGAGATGATTAGCCCTTCCCAGAAGGCTAATCAACAGCTCTTGGGATCTTTGTAGGAAAGCAACGTTGCTACGTTTGTTCTTGTCAGCATCCCTTGCTTCTGAACTTTTGCCAAGAAAAGCCTTTGGCAGGGTGCCCAAGTAGACAAAGGTTGGTGATAAGGCTGAAGGACTGTTTACGAAGAATATGTTTTGGACTTAATTTGGACTAAGATGAGAATAAAGTAATTTTATTAGCTGTTCTAATAAAATATGTTTGTTTAGGACTGATTGTGTCTGGTAATAACTACTTGGGCCTAGGTCACCACAGAAACTTAATGTAGAATGTGTAACCTCATAGCACCAGAGTGTGTTAATATAAGGCATTAAGGTATCACCATAATGCAGTGGTACATACTTTTAAGTGGTTATTCCTGGAACCATCAAAAGCCACTTTTTAGAATTGATTTGGCAGGTTGGGGACTTCATTCTAGTTTAAACATGTGGGTTCTATTTTTATAGTGTGGTGTTTGTGCCTCCAAGGTATATTAGGAAGCCTGTTATGGGTTTTCTTCATTTGATACTGTGATTGTTCGGTTTTGTGCCTTATTTTCTTTTGTCTCTGCAGGTATTTTAATTTGAAATGTGGTTCTATGATACATTCATTAGCCTTGCCCTTAGCGTATAAGTGTTCTGCCCAGCTACGGACCCCAAAGAACGCGGTACACACAAACTCTATACAAAGCTTATTTTACTCAAATAACTTAGTCTTTATCATTCAAAGGCTGTTAATGAACTGTTTTAACAGCCTACCAGAATTCTAAGATAAGGTAATCACAGTCTTACTAAAGTTGGCAGAAAGCCCAGAAGCAGTTTTGCAGACACGAAAGAGAGTGAACTAAAGTTGTTCCCTACAGCTTGTTGCAAGCGGGGTTCTTTCTTAAATAGGCTAAGGGAGTGGCCAATTAGCCCCAAGCCTTACTCGCGAGGAGACCTCCTCCTGAGGAGCCACTCCTGCCTTTTTGCAGCTCTGTGCGCCCGTGCATCGAGAAGAGGCTCCTCCTCTTCATCCTCTTCACTTAAAGGAGCCTCTGGAGGTTCTGAAGGCCCTGGCTGAATCTCTGCCTCTGGCACCACATCTTCTCCAGCCTCCTCATTGTCTGACTCGAGTGCCAGCTGCACAGGCTGCTGGCATAGCACCACACCAGCCTCCTTGTCATCGGAATCAGCTACAATCCGCGCAGGCTGCTGGTGGGCCACAACAATAAGTAATGAGATTCAATCCACTCTTACAAAGAACTACAAGACAAAATTCAGATGTTAGCAAAGAAATATATTTACAAAAAGGAATAAAAGGTCCCCTTCACAATTGAGAAGAGGATTAGGTCTCAAGCAGGAGACCTGATAGCATTTCTGACAAGCGGCTGTCCAATCTCTTCTTGAAAGCCTCCAGTGATGGAGCAACCACAACTTCTGAAGGCAACTTCTGTTCCATGGGTTGATTGTTGATTGACATGTTAACTGTCTTCCAGTACTTGAGGGGCTGACACAGAGAAGAAAGGATTGACTTACTGCCCAAAGCACCAGAGGGCACGACAAGAAGTAATGGGTGGAGGGATCATCAGAGGGAGATCCACTCTGGAAATAAGGAGATATTTCTTGTCAGTGAGAACACTTAATCAGTGGAATGACTTACCTCCAAAAGTTGGGGGTGCTCCATCGTTGGAGGTTTTCAAGAAGAGATTGTCTGGAATGGCATAGGGCAGGGGTCACCAACCTTTCGGACCTCAGAGACCACTAAATTCATAATTTTAAATCCCGCGGACCATTAATATGATCTGCCTAATGACCGGCTGAGTGGGTGTAGCTAGGTGGTCATGTGACTGGGTGGGTGTTAGGATATGGTTTGAGCCTAACTAGTTGTCCAGGCAATATATGTGTACTGTAACTTTAATCTGTAAATGTATTATGTGACTTTAAGGTTTTCTTGCTGATTTATTGTAATGCTGAGTCATGCTGTAATTAGGTAATGACTGGTTGTGAGAGTATTTAAGCAAGGTACTGTAACGTATTCAGTTGCTGCTATGATATGCTGCCATTGTGTATGAAGCTGATGTGATATGCTACCATTGTGTGTGGAGTTGCTATTCATTGTGCTATCATCGTTTGATAGATCTGCTACCATCATGGTTTGTGAACCAGAGTGAGTTTGTTATTCTAACCAACTAATGTTTGTTTGGTAAGAAGATATTCTGTAACTACTGGACTGATTTAACTGGTGAAGACTTGGAATTTGTTTAAAGACTATGAGACTGTTTTTCTACTATAAAGTAAGCTTTTGATAAACCAGTTTGCATATCTCTTATTCATTGCTCTCAGCAATGTTTCCTTGTGCATTTACTCTGCTGGTTGGTAACACAACACCAATATCCTTAACAGTGGGCATGGCCAACTCATTGCCTCCCCACCTGGGCTCCTTAGGGCCCCAACAGGAAGCAGTTGTTGGAGCTAAGCAGCCACCACGAGAAAGAGTTGGTAAAACAGCTCAGTTCAAATTGGATCTGGCCGAGAAGGAGGCTCAGCAGAAGCACCTCACTGAGGACTATGAGCATAGGTTTTCCAAGTAGAGGGAAGACCTGAGGGAGTGCAAGGTCAGGTACCGGTGCCTGGAGGCTTAGCAGGCTGAGATGGTCAGCCAGTTCCAGACCATGAGGCAGTCCCACTGGAACAAGGCCCTTTGGCTCTTTGCCACCAGCAATGCTTCCCTCCAGCCTTCACCCAAAGCCCTGCACCAGGAGGCCGAAGCAGACCCCAAGTTGGAATTTCTGTCCCCCTCCGACCCACACAAAAAGACCCCAGAAGGGGGAGACTCTTTGCAGCAACACAAATGTTCATTAAACATATCCATCCCAGGGCCCGTAGTTTGAGGATTTAGTGCAATATTAAAAATGCAAATAATTTTTCTGTGAACCACCAAAACTTTCCCGTGGACCACCAGTGGTCCACAAACCACCAGTTGGTGACCGTTGGTATAGAGTCTCCTGTTTGAGCAGCGGGGTTGGACAAGAAGATTTCCAAAGTCCCTTCCAATCTTATTAGCCTTGGTAGTACAGTGGTCTAAAGCACCCTGTTATTAACACAGCTGCCTGCAATTACTGCAGGTTCGAATCTCACCAGGCTCAAGGTTGACTCAGCCTTCCATCCTTTCTAAGGTAGGTAAAATGAGGACCCAGTTGTGGGGGCAATAAGCTGACTTTGTATAAATATACAATAAGGATGAAGGCTATTGCTTTGCACATTGTAAGCCACCCCGAGTCCCCGGAAAAGGGCGGCATATAAATCAAATTTTTTTAAAAAAATTATTCTATATTCTATGTCCCTTTCAACATTCATTGTTTTCTTTCACCCCCGTATTAACACATGTGCTCCGCAGCTTTGTTTTAAATAAAAACCTATGCTACTGGTTAGTTCTGGTATGTAAAATACAGTGTTGCATTTTATAAAAACAAAGGTAAGAACTGTATTGGTAGGATCCTTAAAAATGCATTCAGTGGGTCTCCACTTATCAGAAATGTGAGAGCTGAACTGGCTGACAAACCATACTCAACAAGTAGTCCTTAATGGGTCTACATCTACATGGAGGGAAGTAAGCAATGGGGTACCACAAGGTTCCATCTTAGGCCCAGTACTCTTCAATATCTTCATAAACGACTTAGATGAGGGAATAGAAGGGGAATTTACCAAATTTGTAGATGATACTAAGCTGGCAGGAATAGCTAACACTCTAGAAGATACGCTCAAGATCCAGATGGATCCTGACAGACTTGAACACCGGGCCCTATCTAACAAAATGAAATTCAATGTTGAGAAAAGTAAAGTCTTACACTTAGGCAAGAAAAACCAAAAGTACACATATAGACTGGGTGAAACCAGGCTCCATAGCAGTCACTGTGAGAGGGATTGTGGAGTCTTAGTGGACAACCAATTAAGCGTGAGTCAACAGTGTGCAGTGGCAGCCAAAAAAGCCAATGCAATCCTAAATTGCATTAACAGAGGGATACAATCAAGATCAAGTGAGGTACTAATACCACTCTATAAAGCCTTAGTAAGACCACACCTAGAATCCTGCATCCAGTTTTAGTCACCACACTATAAAAAAGATGTTGAGACTCTAAAAAGAGTGCAGAGAAGAGCAACCAGGATGATTAGGGGACTGGAGGCTAAAACATACGATGAACGGTTGCAGAAACTGGGCATGGCTAGTCTAGTGAAGAGAAGGACCAGGGGAGACATGATAGCAGTCTTCCAATATTTGAGGGGCTGCCACAGAGAGGAAGAAGTCAAGCTATTTTCCGAAGCACTAGAAAGCCAGACAAGGAATAATGGATGGAAACTGATCAAGGAGAGAAGCAACCTAGAACTAAGAAGAAATTTCCTGACAGTTAGAACAATTAACCAGTGGAACAACTTGCCTCTGGAAGTTATGTATTCTCCAATACTGGATGTTTTGAAGAAGAGATTGGACAACTATTCGTCTGAAATGGTATAGGGTTTCCTGCTTAAGCAGGGGGTTGGACTAGAAGACCTCCAAGGTCCCTTCCAACTGTGATATTCTATTCTATTCTATTCTATTCTATTCTATTCTATTCTATTCTATTCTATTCTATTCTATTCTATTCTACTCTACTCTACTCTACTCTACTCTACTCTACTCTACTCTACTCTACACTACTCCACTCTACTCTACTCTAACCATTAGCTGAGAAGATCCTTGTGCCTAGCCATAGCAATAAACCAATTTAATTGGACCATCATGTGTAGATCTGGTCTTTTTGTGCCCAACAGTTCCACAATAACAAAAACAACCTTAAGATTTTTTTTTTTTTATCAAAACATGACATTATGATTTTATGGCCCGGCTATGGTCAGGAGACAGCATGACCTGACCTTGACTGGCTGATGGCTGCAGGATAAGAATCGAAAATCTGACACTTTCACAGCCAAAAATGCTCTGAAGCTATATGAAGATTTTCCTGCTTCTGCTCTGTTCTGCAAGCAAAAATGAAAAACAAGCAGATTGGCTCAGAATGAGCTCTAAACTTCTTGACTTTTCTTGATATGAAAAGAAGGAGCCCCCTGAGGATTTTACTCTGGTAGTCATTGCTGACTCTAAGGGGCGATGCCCATCTCCATTTCAAGTCCATTGAGCCAGTGCTGTCCCAAGGCATTTCTGCGGTCATGTGGCCAGCATGATGTTATGGACCACTGTTACCTTCCTATCACAGTGGTACCTATTTATCTACTTGCATTTGTATGGTCTTGAACTGCTAGGTTGTCAGGAGCTGGGGCGAGGACCGGAGTTCACCCCATCATGTGGAACTCAGGTCTTGAACCTGGGCTGCTGGCTTTCCAGCTGACAAGCCCAGCATCTTAACTGCTGAGCCACTATGCCACAGCATTTCTTAATACAAAGGAGATATCAAAATATGTCACTAACAATCGGGGTAAAATCCAGTAGGTTCTAACAGGTTCTGGAGAACTGGTAGAGGAAATTTTGAGTAGTTCTGAGAACCGGCATTTACCACCTCTGGCTGGCCCCAGAGTGGGGTGGGAATGGAGATTTTGCAATATCCTCCCCCCTGGAGTGGGGTGCGAAATGGGGATTTTGCAGTATCCTTCCCCCTGGAGTGGGGTGGGAATGGAGATTTAGCAATATCCTTCCCTGCCACGGCCACCAAGCCATGGCCACCAAGCCACACCATGCCCATAGAACCAGTAGTAAAAAAATTGGATTTCACCACTGCTAACAATGGTCTTCCACATTGCTACTAGAAAGACATATCTCAGTGATAATAATTCACAAAGCCTTAAGTGGCTCCAATGGTTGGCCAACCCAATCTCAAAACCATATTTAGCTTGTCCTATCTCCAGATTTGTCTGATGGTCTTCCTTCATTTGTTATCTAAACTGCAGGTCTTGTTGGTTCCTTCGAGGGATCCTTCCAAAGGATGATGATAGTAGGGATGATGATGATGGAGGAGGAGGAGGAAGAAGAAAAGGAGGAGGATGAAGAAGATGAAGACAAAGAAGAGGAGGAGGAGGAGGAGGAGGAGGAGGAGGAGGAGGAGAAAGAAGACAAAGAAGAAGAGGACGAGGAAAGAGAAGGAGGAGGAGGAGGAGGAGGAGGAGGAAGAGAAGAAGAAGAAGAAGAAGAAGAAGAAGAAGAAGAAGAAGAAGAAGAAGAAGAAGAAGAAGAAGAAGAAGAGGAGGAGGAGGAGGAGGAAGGGGAGGAGGGGGAGGAGGAGGAAGATGATGATGAAGAAGACGAGGAGGAGGGGGAGGAGGAGGAGGAGGAGGAGGAGGAGGAAGAAGAAGAAGAAGAAGAAGAAGAAGAAGAAGAAGAAGAAGAAGAAGAAGAAGAAGAAGAAGAAGAAGAAGAAGAAGAAGAATTAAAACCAAACAAAGTTTTTAAACATTTCTTGCCTTATAACTATGAAAGATGGATTGAAGCTCTTTTGCAAAGGAACACACTCTCTTTACCCTTAGGAAAAGCACTCTAACTCAGCATCTGTTAAATGGATATTTTCTTCAAAAGCAGATCAGACCCACACCTTAAAAAAGAAGAAGAAGAAGAAGATGGGAAGTGGAATCCCCACAGTTTTCCAAGAAGTTTCAATAAAGGGGGAAAAAAGTCTGTTGAACCACGGAAGGCGACTCGGAGGCCTCCCGTCTCACGTCTTCATCCCTCATGTGCTTTAATTTCATTTTAATCTTCAAACTATCTCTCTTCTATCTGATACTTTATAGCTCACGTCTTCTTCTTTCATGTTCTTGATTGCTTTTTTCCCCCTCCCTGCCTGTCTATATTCATTCAAATTACCTTTAAGGGAAAAAAAAAATATTCTAGCATATTTATTGCTAGTCGGCACAGAGAACCCTAGGGTATAAATTAATTTATGTTTGAATACTTTCAATTTCCTCTTTAATTCATAAGTTTGGGCAGAGCCCCTGATGTTAAGAATCTCTCAAAGGAGGAACGTGTGACTCCGGGGACAAGTAATCAGCTCTGGACAGTTTTCCTAAGAGAGACGTGATTCAAAAGAAATATAAATAAATAAATACAAATAAAGATGATAATATTGGTCACGCCTAGGAAAAGTGCTCTCTGAAATTATTATTTTAGTCCTGTGGGACAGTTCATATTTTGAGAGCATGGCTCTCATGTCACATGGGAGTTTGTTCTCGTATAATTATTTATCTTCTGTCAAATCTTAAAACTTAATTATGATTATTATTATCATACAAGAAGCTGCTTTACCAAGGCTCAGAACAGAGATGGTCTATTTTTCAGTGGTATTCAATCAGTACCAGAGGTGGTATTCAGCCGGTTCGAACCGGTTTGTGCGAATTGGTAGCGGAAATTTTGAGTAGTTCAGAGAACTGGTAAATACCACCTCTGGCTGGCCCCGCCCTCCCGCCCCCGCCATTCCCTGTCCTATATTCCCTTGTTTTTTAACTCAGCTGATTTGCGCGGCAGTAATTACCTCAGCTGTGGCGCAGCTGAGGTAAACAACAGCTTAGCTCACCAGCACTGACACTGAGGGCGATCTTTGAGTGCTGCACGTGTGCGCGAAGTGTGTGCGCGCACACGAAGCACGCTGTCATAGAACAGGTAGGAAAAGATTTGGCATCCCACCATTGATCAGTACACACATTATTCTCAAAATGGTGGCTTTAAACCATAGTAGAATTTGGACAGAATAGGTTTAATTTTCTTGGCCTGTGTCACAATGACACTAGATGTGCCTTTCTCTCTCTGAGGAAGTCCACTTTCAGTGGAAGTCAAAAGCCAGAAACAACATTAAGACTTCAAGACCTGATAGTACTAGTCTAATATTTAAGGGGCTGCCATGAAGAAGAGGGGGTCAACCTATTTTGCAAAGCACCAGAGGGCAAGACAAGAAACAATGGATGGAAACTAATCAAGGAGAGAAGCAACTCTTGAGAAGAGCCTTGGTGGCTCAGCAGACTAAAGTGCTGTTAATTGCTTAATGCATTGTAAGCCACCCTGAGTCTCTGGAGAAGGGCGGCATATAAATCAAATTTTTTTTTAAAAAAGTAACACCAGCCACCTGAAATTACTGCAAGTTCAAATCTCACCAGGCTCAAGGTTGACTCAGCCTTCCATCCTTTTGAGGGAGGTAAAATGAGGATCCGGTTTGTGGGGGCAATAAGCTGACTTTGTATTAAAAAAAAACACCGCTGGGGGGGGGGGCGCGAAAGCCCTACTAAGCAAGTATATACAAAAGTATGAAAGCTATTGCTTAATGCATTGTAAGTGTCCTGAGTCTCCAGAGAAGGGTGGCATATAAATTGAACCAATAAATAAATAAACAATAAATAAACTTAGAACTAAGGGGAGATTTCCTGACAGTGAAAACAATCAACCAGAGGAATGGCTTGCCAAGAGAAGAGGAGAGGAGAAGAGAAGAGAAGAGAAGAGAAGAGAAGAGAAGAGAAGAGAAGAGAAGAGAAGAGAAGAGAAGAGAAGAGAAGAGAAGAGATGATAGCAGTGTCCCAATATTTGAGGGGTTGCCACAAAGAAGAGGGGATCAATCTATTTTCCACAGCACATGAAGGCAGGACAAGAAGTAACGGATGGAAATTAATCAAGGAGAGACCCAATCTAGAACTAAGGAGAAATTTCCTGACAATGAAAACAATCAGTGGAATGCCTTGCTTCCAGATGTTGTGAATGCTCCATCATTGGAGGCTTTCGAAAAGAGATTGGACAACCACTTGTCTGAAATGGTATAGGGGCTCCTGCTTAATCATGGGGTTGAACAAAAGACTTCCAAGGTCTCTTCCAACTCTGATAATGTTCAATGTTCTTAAAAATGTCAACCTTTAGTTGGTTCCAATCAAGGACATCACTCATAAATAACCTTTCAAGGATGAACAGAGCCCCATGCTCTGTTTCACCCAGGGAAAAAGCAGAATCAACATTGTTCCAAGACATATAGAAAAAGAAATAGTTTGATCTGAATCCAGAAGTCTAAACCATTATAACTCCAGAACCGGAGTTAAGTCTCACTCCAGGAAACAGAAGTCTGGTTGCCACATTCTGGACCCATTGAATTACTTTCCATAAAATCCCCATGAGAAGTGTGTTAATAGTCTGATTTGACTTAAAAAACTAGATCAAATTGAGCAGAAAAGATAGAACATAGAACATGGAACATAGATTCATAGAGCTGGAAGGAACTTTGGAGGTCTTCTAATCCAATCTTCTGCTCAAGGCAGGAGGCTTTATACTGCCCTAGTCAAATAGTTTAATGAAAAGAAGGACTAGAGGAGACATGATACCAGTGTTCCAATATCTCAGGGGCTGCCACAAAGAAGAGGGAGTCAAGCTATTCTCCAAAGCACTCAAAGTCAGGAGAAGAAGCAATGGGTGGAAACTAATCAAGGAGAGAAGCAACTTAGAACTAAGGAGAATTTTCCTGACAGTTAGAATAATTAATCGGTGGAACAACTTGCCTCCAGAAGTTGTGAACACTCCAACACTGGAAGTTTTTTAAGAACATGTTGGTTAACCATTTGTCTGAAGTGGTGTAGGGTTTCCTGCCTAAGCAGGGGGTTGGACTAGAAGATCTCCAAGGACCCTTCCAACTCTGTTATTCTATTCTATTCTATTCTATTCTATTCTCTTCTATTCTATTCTATTCTACTCTACTCTACTCTACTCTACTCTACTCTACTCTACTCTAGTTGTCCAGTCTCTTCTTGAAAACCTCCAGTAATGGAGCATCTGCAACTCCTGGAGATAAGCCATTCCATTAATTAATTGTTCTCACTTTCAATATTACTTTTCCTTACTTCTAGATTGGATCTCTCTTTAATGATCTTCCAGCCATTGCTTCTTGTCCTGCCCTTTGGTGCTTTGGAGAGTAAGTCAATCCTTCTCGTCTTTCTGACAGCACCTCAGTTACCAGAAGACAGTTATCAAGTTCCCTATAATGTAGCTGATCTATAATTTGCACCTTCCAAAAGTGATTCTTGTAACTCAAACACAGCATAAAATCAGGGAGCAAACCCCAGACTTCATATCTCCTCACTATAGGAAAAGAAGACTTCTCTAGAAGAGGTGAAGTCTCATCCAGGCAGACTTAACACAGAATGTCCATTGCCAATTCTCTGCCAGGCTTTGCAAATATTTTTTAAGGCAATTAATTTGAGGACTTTTATTACACTGATTATTAGCATCTGATTTGATTATTAGACAGAGTCAAGCCTCATTAAAACATGCCTCCGAGACTTTGTTAGGGCTGATTTCTTAAATGTTTATTTAAAACAAAACTAACAACCCAAGCCATCTAAAGCCAAAAGCCATTTAAGGAAGGGAGGAAGATTATTTCTGAAATACTACAGAGTCCAATCCTGCTTGGCAGTAAGGAAGCGTCCCTCCCTTTTCATGGACAATCAGGGACAGAATCATCTTTCCATCTTTATTTTTTTTTTTGTTATGTCTTGATGATAAAGAAATGATTTTTTAAAAAATGAATCCTACACTCATATTAGATCTGTGTACAGCTTTGAAGGATGAGTTAATTCAAGAAATCTTCAAGTAGGACAGGACAGGACAGGACAGGACAGAATAGGACAGGACAGGATAAGACAAAACAGGACAGGACAGGACAAGACAAAACAGGACAGGACAGGACAGGACAGGAAAGGACAGGACAGGACAGGACAGGACAGGACAGGACAGGAAAGGACAAGACAAAACAGGACAGGAAAGGACAAAACAGGACAGGACAGGACAGGATAGGACAGGACAGGATAAGACAAAACAGGACAGGACAGGACAAGACAAACAGGACAGGACAGGACAGGAAAGGAAAGGACAGGACAGGACAGGACAGGACAGGACAGGAAAGGAAAGGAAAGGACAAGACAAAACAGGACAGGACAGGACAGGACAGGACAGGAAAGGAAAGGATAGGACAGGACAGGACAGGACAGGAAAGGAAAGGACAGGACAGGACAGGACAGGACAGGACAGGACAGGACAGGAAAGGAAAGGACAGGATAGGACAGGACAGGATAAGACAAAACAGGACAAGACAGGACAGGAAAGGAAAGGAAAGGAAAGGAAAGGAAAGGAAAGGAAAGGAAAGGAAAGGAAAGGAAAGGAAAGGACAGGGCAGGGCAGGACAAGGCAAGACAAAACAAAACAAGACAGGACAGGACAGGACAGGACAGGACAAAATAGGACAGGACAAAACAAGACAAGACAGGACAGGACAGGACAAGACAAAATAGGACAGGGCATGGCAGGGCAGGGCAGACACACAACATACACAAGACAGACCAGACAGGACAGAACATGATAAGACAGGACAGGAAGACATAGCAAAGCACTACGAAGTCTAACTCAACATCTTCTAGATGGGATGAACTTCAATTTCTCACAATCATATTAAAAATCTAAAAACCAATATCTAAAACTGTCAATTAAATTTACAAAAATAGAATCTGGTGTGGTTTTTTTTTTTTTTTTTTTTTTACATTCTTCAAATATCAAGAGTGCTCCATCCCTGGTTGTTTTTAAGAAGAGATTGGACAACCATTTGTCTGAAATGGTATAGCATTTCCTGACTGAGCAAGAGATTGGGCTAGAAGACCTCCAAGGTCCCTTCCAACTCTCTTATTCTGCCCCTTCGGTGTCAAAAAACCTAGCGATCACACCTCTTACATCTCAGGATTAGCTACAGGAATGGAAAGTATTCAATATTCTTCTCCTTTCTTCTATTCCTCTGCATGCATTAACCTTCCTTTTATTTGATGAGCCAGTCTGATTTGTGTATTTCTGTGTATATCATGAATAATTGCATTAAGAAACAACCCTCCATTGTATCTTTTCGGCGCCTGATCCCCACATCTTTAAAATATTTACCATTTGTAATGCATAATAAATATGGACGAGGCAGCGTACGGATCTCTCCGTCGCGTCCTGCAACCCCTCGCAGCCAATACAATATTCAGTTCTTCAATTCGGCATCGGCATTGTGTTATCTCAGTGTGCGATGACGAGACAACAGCCACATTGGTGTGCTCCAGTCACTAATCATGTCGCTTTTGATTTGATTAGCATAGAAATGCTCCAGGATTTATGCAACAAACTAGGGGGAAACGTGTTAAAAATACTTGTCAGCGTCCTTACAATTTATCTTGGAGCTTTGGAGAGGAAGAAGAAGGAGAAGGAGAAGGAGAAGGAGAAGGGGAAGGGGAAGGGGAAGGGGAAGGGGAAGGGGAAGAAGAAGAAGAAGAAGAAGAAGAAGAAGAAGAAGAAGAAGAAGAAGAAGAAGAAGAAGAAGAAGAAGAAGAAGAAGAAGAAGAAGAAGAAGAAGAAGAAGAAGGGGAAATAGAAATGAGACTGTGGGAAAAGGCAGATGTTATTCCAAAGGATGATGATAGTAGGGATGATGATGATGATGGAGGAGGAGGAGGAGGAGGAGAAAGAAGAAAAGGAGGAGGATGAAGAAGATGATGACAAAGAAGAAGAGGAGGAGGGAGGAGGAGGAGGAGGGGAAGAAGAAGAAGAAGAAGAAGAAGAAGAAGAAGAAGAAGAAGAAGAAGAAGAAGAAGAAGAAGAAGAAGAAGAAGAAGAAGAAGAAGAAGAAGAAGAAGAAGAAGAAGAAATAATGAGACTGAGGGATGAGGCAGATGTTATTGGTATTAGAGAGGGAAAATTTAAGCAGCCTTTAAAATCAATTGAAGCAGAGAATTTTAGCTTTGCAAATTATAATACAGATAGTCCCCAATTTACTAAATATTCCTTTCATGACCATAGTTGCAACGCCATTGAAAAAAGTGACTTATGACCATTTTTCACACTTAAGACTGTTGCAGAATTCCCATGGCTATATGAGCAAAATTCAGTCACCTGTCAACTAACTCATATTTATGACTGTCGCTAAGCCCCTGGATCATGTGATTTCCCCTTTGGCGACCTCCTGACAAGCAAAGTCAAGAGGGAAGCCAGATTCACTTAACAACCGGATTACTAGCTTCACAATGGCAGTGATTCACTCAACAACCATGTTTCAACAAAGGCTGCAAAATGAAGCAAAACTCACTTAATTGCGTCGCTTAGCAGCAGAAATTTTAGGTTCAGTTGTGGTCGTAAGTTGAGGACTACCTGTAAGCTGATTTTTTTTTTCTTGATTCAGGGATGAATCAGCAGGCAATGAAGTGCTCGAATCTACATCACAGTTAAAGTTGAGGTACCTTTCTCGAGAGATATACCAAAATTGGTTGTTGTTTTTTTTTTATTCTGGGGGGGGAAAATGTACTTGGGAAGGAAATCCACCAACAGAGGTCCATAAGAGGCCCGAAAAAGGCAAGATGGCTGCCACAACTATTTACTGATTAGATTTTTTTAAAATGTATTTCATTAAATTTCTTTTTTTAAATCTCTATTTGTAATTCTTGATTACTTGATAAGTTCCTCAAGGTGGCAAACCTTCCTCGTCCTATTTTCTCCACAGCAACAACTCTCTGAGGTGGATTGGCCTGAGAGACAGAAGGACTGGCTCAAAATCATCCAGTTGGCTTTCATGCCTAAGGTGGGACTAGAACTCATATCCTCCTGATGATTGACCCAAAGTCACCCAGCTGGTTTCCATGCCTAAACTGGGACTAGAACTCACATCCTCCTGGTGACTGATCCAAAGACACCCTGTTGGCTTTTGGGCCTAAGGTGAGACTAGACCTTACAGTTTCCTCATTATTAGCCCAAAGTCACCCAGTTGATTTTCATGACTAAGGTGGTAGAAACGAAGAGATGGAGATCCAAAAGTGCTTTTTCAAGAGATAAGTGGACTTTCTGGTTTTTCCCTGAAGACATTTTGCTTCTCATCCAAGAAGCTTCTACAGATCTGAGCTGAAGAAGCTTCCTAGATGAGAAGCAAAACCTCTTCAAAGAAAAACCAGAAAGTTCAGTTGCCCCTTGAAAAAGCACCTCTGGGACCTGGATGACTGAGAATCTTCATAGACATGAAGAGATGGAGGGATGGAGGCAGAGGTGGGTTGCAGCAGGTTCTGACCAGTTCTGGAGAACCGGTAGCGGAAATTTTGAGTAGTTCGGAGAACCGGTAGTAAAAATTCTGACTGGCCCCACCCCCATCTATTCTCTGCCTCCCAAGTCCCAGCTGATAGGGAGAAAATGGGGATTTTGCAGTAACCTTCCCCTGGAGTGGGGAGGGAATGGAGATTTTACAGTATCCTTCCCCTGCCATGCCCACAAAACCATGCCCACAAAGCCATGCCACACCCACAAAGCCACACCCACAGAACCGGTAACAAAAAAATTTGAAACCCACCACTGGATGGAAGTCAGGCAGGCAGGCAGGCAGGCAGGCAGGCAGGCAGGCAGGCAGGAAGGAAGGAAGGAAGGAAGGAAGGAAGGAAGGAAGGAAGGAAAGAAAGAAAGAAGTAAGGTCTTTTTCAAGATCACCTAAATATATATATCTCTCCACAAATGCTTCAGTTTTAGAAACTCCTTATCAAGCAACGAGAGAGAGAGAGACAGAGAGAGATGGAGAGAGACAAAGATAGATAGATAGAAAGAAAGAAAGAAAGAAAGAAAGAAAGGAAGGAAGGAAGGAAGGAAGGAAGGAAGGAAGGAAGGAAGGAAGGAAGGAAGGAAGGAAGGAAAATTGGTAGAGAAAAATGTCTAATCCTCTATCAGTAACTCAGACACAGACCTTTGACCTTAGATAGATAGATAGATAGATAATGATAGAGATAGATAGATAGATAGATAGATAGATAGATAGATAGATAGATAGAGATAGATAGATAGATAGATAGATAGATAGATAGATAGATAGATAGATAGATAGATAGATATAGATAGATAGAGATAGATAGATAGATAGATAGATAGATAGATAGATAGATAGATAGATAGATAATGATAGAGATAGATAGATAAATAGATATAGATAGATAGATAGATAGATAGATAGATAGATAGATAGATAGATAGATAATGATAGAGATAGAGATAGATAGATAATGATAGAGATAGATAGATAAATAGATAGATAGATAGATGATAGATGATAGATGATAGATGATAGCAATAGATAGATAGATAGATAGATAGATAGATAGATAGATAGATAGATAGATATCGTGCTTGCTCCTAGAAGCACGAAGCCAAAAACACCAGCCTGAAGATGACAAATGAGACTTCGTCGAAACGTCGCCAAGACACCTCCAATTTTATGCGGGAGAAAACCCAATAACCAACATAGATAGATAGATAGATAGATAGATAGATAGATAGATAGATAGATAGATAGATAGATAGATAGATAGATAGATAGATAGATAGATAGATAAAAGCTTGCTGAGCAGACGAATTAAACCAAATATTGGTAAATTTTCTGTGTCTGGAAATAGAACTTCCAACCCTACTCCACCATCCCTTGTTTAAGAGAAATGCCAGCAACTAGCATGACTTATTGTGGGAGGAAAAAAAAAAATGTAGTAATTAAAAGGCGAAAGGACTCCGCAGGTTGCAACAGGCCTATTTTAAAAAACCGTGAATTGACTTCCAATGTAGTGTAAAAGGTTAATTTGGAGAGCTGCGTCCCGCCACCCCCCCCCCACTGTTTCCTTCATCACGAACAGAACATTTGGTGCAACCCTCAAGAGAACACCTGCTCAAGCAACTCATATTGTTTCCGTTGGCTGATGTCAACGCACCTTTGCAAGCTGTAAAGGTTTCGCTTGTAAATAATTACTTTATCATCATTTTCTGAAAGCCTCTGAAGGGAGGGGATATAAAGAGTCACATTTATCATCCTTCCCATGCTTGGTATCATCACCACATCTTGAACTTCTGGATCCCGATGAGTAACAGCTCTGTCCTTGGATTGCCTGACTTTTTTTTTTTAATTTTATTTTTAAATTATTTATTTTTTCCCCCCTTCCCGTTTTGGAGAAAAGGGACGTCGACTCTCCGAAGAGAAGGCAAGAATGGCAGACTGTCATTAATATTTTTTTTCTTTTTTATAAAAAAAAAAAAACCACTGATGGAAAGAAGGAGCCGAAATAAACAACAATTTACCGACTAAAAACAGTGACATAAGGTGGAAAATAATGGAATATGGGCGCGAGGCTAAAGCATGAGACAATGATGTCTACTTGACAGATTGTTGTCATTCAACTCTCGGGGGTTTTGTCGCAACCTTCCAATCGCGAAGCAGGACTGAACATCTGGTACTCAACCAGCCCGGAACTTCAATTCTGCTTCCCAGAGACAGCAAAACGAAAGAGTCCTCAGGCGTATAACCCCCTGCCTCCTCCTTAGCACTCTTTCTGGTGGAGGAACTTTTCTTTTATGTCTTTCTTTACCCAGAGTTTGTTTCTTGACTGTGGAACATGCCAGAGTAAGACAGAGGAGAGTGTGTGGGTAGCTCAGGGTTGAAATGAGGGGTCCTTGGTGCTCTCTCTCTTTCTCTCTGAGCTGGGTGGATCTCCTGCAGATGTTTCATGACCCAACTAGGTAACCTCACCCGTGCTAGAAGGGAGTGGAGTTTGCAGGGAGGAGGAGGAGGAGGAGGAGGAGGAGGAGGAGGAGGAGGAGGAGGAGGAGGAGGAGGAGGAGGAGGAGGAGGACGACAATGGGGGTCCTTGGTGCTCTCTGAGCTTGGTTCTTTTCCTGCAGATGTTTCATGAACCATCTAGGTAACCTCATCTGTGCTAGAAATGAGTGGGGTTTGTGGAAAGGAGAAAGATGATGATGATGATGATGATGATGATGATGATGATGATGATGATGATGAGGAGGAGGAGGAGGAGGAGGAGGAGGAGGAGGAGGAGGAGGAGGAGGAGGAGGAGGAGGTGGAGGACTATGGGAGTCCTTGGTGCTCTCTAAGTTGTTTTCCTGCAGAGGTTTCATGACCCAACTTGGTAACCTCATCTGTGCTAGAAGTGAGTGGGGTTTGTGGAGAGAAGGAGGAGGAGGACAATGGGGGTCCTTGGTGCTCTCTAAGCTTTGTTGTTTTCATGCAGATGTTTCATGACCCAACTAGATAACCTCATATGTGCTAGAAGTGAGTGGGGTTTGTGGAGAGGAGGAGGAGGGGGTCCTTGGTGCTCTCTGAGCTTGATTCTTTTCCTGCAGATGTTTCATGACCCACCTAGGTAACCTCATCTGTGCTAGAAGTGAGTGGGGTTTGTGGAGAGGAGAAAGATGAGGAGGAGGAGGAGGAGGAGGAGGAGGAGGAGGAGGAGGAGGAGGAGGAGGAGGAGGAGGAGGAGGAGGAGGAGGAGAAGGTGGAGGTGGAGGACTATGGGAGTCCTTGGTGCTCTCTGAGTTTGACTGTTTTCCTGCAGATGTTTCATGACTCAACTAGGTAACCCCATCAGTTCTAGAAAGGAGTGAGGTTTGCTCTCATTTTATATACTAAAGGTTTGCCCTGTCATTGTTGGTGGAGTTGTGGTTTTTTCCTTGTTTAGGATATTGCTTTCAACTTGATTGTGTCTCTGGTACCATTAGAAGAGAATATTTGTAGCTCAGGGTTGAACTGTGGGGTCCTTGGTGCTCCCTGAGCTTAGTTGTTTCCTTGCATGAATTTCATGATCCAACTAGGTAACATCATCAGTGCTAGAAGGGAGAAGGGCTTGCTCTCAATTTGTATTCTAGTAGCTTGCTGGGTCAGTTTTGGTGAAAATGCTGGTGAAACCCACAATCCTGGTGGGTTCTTTGGTTGAGCTGTTTATTGTTAGCTTGTTTGGCAGTTCCCTGATTGGGTTATTGTTTACTTCTTTATTGCTGGTCTGGTGTTAATCTTGGTGTTAATTCCTGCTCATCTGGGCGTTGATGAAACATCTGCAAGGAAACAACCAAGCTCAGAGAACACCAAGGATCCTGAAGTTTGACCCTGAGCTACAAATATTCTCTTCTTTCAATAGAATCAAGATCATGTGAAATGCTATTTTGGTCCTGTAAGACCAAACCTGGAATACTGCATCCAGTTTTGGTCACCCTGATGTAAAAAAGATGTTGAGACTCTAGAAAGAAGAGAAGAGCAACAAAGATGATGAGGGATCTTGGAGTCCTAGTGGACAATCGTTTAAATATGAGCAAGGAGTGTGCAGCAGCTGCCAAAAAAGCCAACACAGTTCTAGGCTGCATAAACAGAAGGATAGAATCAAGATCAAGTGAAGTGTTAATACCGCTTTATAATGCCTTGGTAAAGCCACACTTGGAATACTGCATTCAGTTTTGGTCACCACGATGTAAAAAAGACGTGGAGACTCTAGAAAGAGTGCAGAGAAGAGCAACAAAGAGGATTAGGGAGCTGGAGGCTAAAACATATAGAGAATGGTTGCTGGAATTGGATATTGTATGTCTAGTTTGATGAAAAGAAGGACTAAGAATGACATGATAGCAGTCTTCCAATATCTCAGAGGTTGCCACAAAGAAGAGGGAGTCAAGCTATTCTCCAAAGCACCTGAAGGCAGGACAAGAAGCAATGGGTGGAAACTAATCAAGGAGAGAAGCAACCTAGAACTAAGGAGGAATTTCCTGACAGTGAGAACAATTAATCAGTGGAACAACTTGTCTCCAGAAGTTGTGGATGCTCCAACACTGGAAGTTTTAAAGAAGAGATTGGATAACCATTTATCTGAAGTGGTGTAGGGTTTTCTGCCTAGGCAGAGGGTTAGACTAGAAGACCTCCAAGGTCCCTTCCAACTCTGTTATTCTATTCTATTCTATTCTATTCTATTCTATTCTATCCTATCCTATCCTATCCTATCCTATCCTATCCTATCCATATATTCTATGCTATGCTATGCTATGCTATGCTATGCTGTGCTATGCTATGCTATGCTATGCTATGCTATGCTATGCTATCCTATCCTATCCTATCCTATCCTATCCTATCCTATCCTATCCTATCCTATCCTTTCCATTACCTAGTTTCCTTAGCAGTTCATCCTAGGATTTAGCCTCCAGATTCCTTATCATCCTTGTTGCTTTTCTCTGCACTCTTTCTAGAGCTTCTGCATTTATTTATTTATTTATTTTGTTTGTATCATGATGACCAGGACTGGACACAGCATAGGTAGTCCTCGACTTACGATCACAACAGAGCCCAACATTTCTGTGGCTAAGCAAGGTAGATGTTGTGAATTTTGCCCCATTTTACGATGTTTCTTGACCCGGTTGTTAAGCAAATCGCTGCAGTTCTTATGTTAGTAACACCGTTGTAAAGTGAATCTGGATTCCCCGTGGACTTTGCCTGACAGAAGGTTGCCACAGGCGATTACGTGACCCTAGGAAGCTGCCACCGTCATAAATATGAGTCAGTTGCCAAGCACCCGAATATTGATCCTGTGACCGTGGAGATGTCGCAAATGGTCGTAAGTGTGAAAAATGGACTTCAGTCACTTTTTTCAATGCGGTCACTAAACGAACTGTTGTAAGTCGAGGCCTAACTATATTCCCATTGCGGCTTCACTAGCGCAGTATAAAAAGTTTGGCCTTTTTTTGGCAGCTGCAGCCAAACTGTGTGGTTAATTCCCAATTTTTTATTTTTTTTTCGCCTTTCTTTGGGTCAAAAAACCCTGAGATTCCACCATTTCCACAACTGGCATTTTGCACTTCAGAGATTTAATTTGATACAGCAAATAAATTGATTAGGCCCTGCCTCATTTATCTCTATTTTCATCCCTTTCCAAGCCTGTCAGCCCTACCGTGGGTTTGATAATGCCACGTCCTCCGTTCCCCCTTTCTATCCGTTGTTTTCAGATCCGGCCTCTGATTTCAAGCAATTCCCTCCTTTCCATTTTCTGTGGTAAATGTACCAAATTGCCCTTCTTCTTCTTCTTTTTTTTTTTTCCTCCCTAGCCTCTATATCTAATTTGATCTAGATAATAAGAGTTTCCCCTTTAATCACTGCCTGCTTCGCACAGATTGGGAACAAAAACGAGATGTAGTCACATCCATATTATTGTGATCCTGTGCATCATTTGATACACGGTGAATACGATCTCTTTTCAGGATTTCGGTATGGTTCGCTTCAAGGCAGCCTTTGATCTATTTCTCTCCACACACCCCCCCCCCCAAAAAAAATGCTTTTAGGAGAAGATAAATTCATCTTATTACAGAAAAAGGACACAAGCTTTGTTTGGAATAGAACACCACACTTTTCAGTCGCCTTAAAAACTCAGCTGATAGTTTGCTGACAGGGTACGGGTGGTATTTAATAGAGGCAGTGGTGAAATCCATTTTTTTTTACTACTAGTTATGTAGGCGTGGCTTGGTGGGCATGGCAGGGGAAGGCTACTGCAAAATCTCCATTCCCACCCCACTCTAGGGGAAGGCTACTGCAAAATCCCCATTCCCTCCCCACTCCTGGGGGAAGGCTACTGCAAAATCCCCATTCCCTCCCCACTCCTGGGGGAAGGCTACTGCAAAATCCCCATTCCCTCCCCACTCCTGGGGGAAGGCTACTGCAAAATCCCCATTCCCTCCCCACTCCTGGGGGAAGGATATTGAAAAATCCCCATTCCCTCCCCACTCCTGGGGGAAGGCTACTGCAAAATCTCCATTCCCACCCCACTCTAGGGAAAGAATACTGCAAAATCCCCATTCCCTCCCCACTCCTGGGGGAAGGATATTGCCAGCCAGAGGTGGTATATGCCGGTTCTTCGAACTGCTCAAAATTTCTGCTACTGGTTCTGTCAGAACCTGCTGGATTTCACCCCTGAATAGAGGGGCAAAAAAAATAAAAAATAAAAAATAAGAAGAAACTTTCCATCAGTATTCAGGTTAGTTTTCTTCAATTCTAAGTATATTTTATTGGGAGGGAGGGAGGGAGGGAGGGAGGGAGGGAGGGAGGAAGGAAGGAAGGAAGGAAGGAAGGAATTAAGAAGAAGGGAGGGAGGGAGGAAGAGGAAGGAACGAAGAGAGGGAGGGAGAGAGGGAGAGAGGAAAAGAAAGAAAAGAAGAGAGGGAAAGAGGGAAGGAAGAAGAAAAGGGAGGGAGGGAGGAATTAAAAAGGAGGGAGGGAGGAAAGAAAAGAGGGAAGGAGAGAAGGAAGGAGAAAAAGAGAGGGAGGAAGAAAGGAAAGAAGGGAGGGAGGGAAAAGGAAGGACAAAAAGGGAGGAAGGAAGGAATTAAGAAGGAAAGAAGGGAGGGAGAGAGGAAAAGGAAGGAAAGAAGAGCGGGAAAGAGGGAAGGAAGGAAAAAAGGGAGGGAGGGAGGGAGGAATTAAAAAAGGAGGGAGAGAGGAAAAAAGAGGGAAGGATAGAAGGAAGGAGAAAAAGGGAGGGAGGGAGGAAGGGAGGGAGGGGAGAGGGAGGTTGTTGTATTGACTTAATTCACACAATATCCTAAGCATGGGTAATGTTAACCTTGGCTCACTTTTTTCCACGGTTGACACACAGTGTAAACCCAGAAAATGTTAATTTAGTTACCACGTTGCATGTTAAATAAATGTAGTCTTTCTATCACCCTCTTCTCTTTGCGTCCCCTGTTGGATGAGCAACAACAAATTTCTTTCCAGGGCCTCAGCTTGCCAAAACCTAATTACTTTCCGAAGGATTTTGAGACTCGCCCAGGGGTCATAAGTAAAAGTTTGTCCGTCCAAAAGGTTAAATTCTTGACTTCATCCCCTGCTGGAATGGAGCCCAGCTCTGCATTCTGTATTGAAAATCCCTCCATCTTTGTTTCTCCCTTTCCATTTACAATGCTCTTTTTTTTTTTCTTTTTAGAAAAAAAATTTACATTCGAAAAAGCAGATTTTGGAATTCCCTGGTTTGGAGGATAAAATGCAAATTCTCTTTCAGACTTGCAAATGATATAAGTTAGAGCAAAGACCTATGCCAAGGTGTTTCTTTGGAAGTCACCTGGCTGTGGTCTCTAGCAATGGAGGGCAGAATTCATGATGGCCTTCCAAAAATTGCCAATAACTTTAAAATAATGCAACCCTTATAAAGTACCGTGTTAAATTAACTCTCTGTTTTGGTCCTTCGTACAGCCAGCCAGGATTTCAGATTGGATTTGGCATTTTTTAATTTACCTATCCTTTCCCAAGGACCTGGGATAGGCAGATATGGATATTAAAGATCTGGTCGCAGGTGATAAGCTGTTCTGAGTACAACTGCCTTTTGTAATTGACTGATGGTGAATTTGTCAATGCCAATGATATTTAAATGGTGCTCCAGTTGTTTTGGGATTGCACCCAAGGCACCTACTAATATTGGTACAACCATTGCTTTCTTTTGCCACAGTCATTCTATTTCTATTTGCATGTACCTGTGTTTTTAGAGGGACACGGTGGCTCAGTGGTTAAGATGCTGAGCTTGTCGATCGAAAGGTCGGCAGTTCAGTGGTTCGAATCCCTAGTGCTGTGTAATGGGGTGAGTTCCCATTACTTGTCCCAGCTTCTGCCAACCTAGCAGTTTGAAAGCATGTAAAAAATGCAAGTAGAAAAATAGGGACCACTTTTGGTGGGAAGGTAACAGTGTTCCATGTGCCTTTGGCGTTTAGTCATGCCGGTCACATGACCACGGAGACATCTTTGGACAACGCTGGGTCTTCGGCTTTGAAACAGAGATGAGCACTGCCCCCTAGAGTCGGGAACAACTAGCACATATGTGCAAGGGGAACCTTTACCTTTATTTTTTAAGTATGGAGAATGATGATCAAGCTATAGAATGGAAGGTTTAGGGTTAACCCTAACTCTAGGGTTGTAAATGTAAAATTTAAAGACTGCATTTTTAAAAAAAAGTTAAGTAAAAATAAGTCTTTTGAGAGTAAAGCACAAAACTTACCTCTTTTTCCTGTCCTGTGTAAACAGGAACTTAAAATGAAAAAAAAGTTGAATTAAAAAAGTTAAATTGGGCTTTCAAAAGTTCAGTCAACATCACGTGAAGTGTTAATGCCACTTTATAATGCCTTGGTAAGAACACAGTTGGAATCCTGCATCCAGTTTTGGTCGCCACAATGTAAAAAAGATGTGGAGACTCTAGAAAAAGTGCAGAGAAGAGCAACAAAGATGATGAGAGGACTGGAGGCTAAAACATACAAAGAACGGTTGCTGGAATTGAGTATGTCTAGTTTAATGAAAAGAAGGACGAGGGGGGACATGATAGCAGTCTTCCAATATTTGAGGGGCTGCTACCTGTTCCAACCTTCACTTAACAACTGTCTTGCTTAACAACAGAAATATTGGGCTCAATTGTGGTCATAGGTCGAGGACTATCTGTATTTTATGTTATTATTATTTTTTTTGTCATATTCCTACTTCCTTTTTTCTTCTCTAATTGTATCTCAGATCTGTGCCTACCTGTGAAGCTGAACATCACTAAAAAGCAGCAATCATCATCTGTTAATGAACCCATAATCGCTTGCGGGGTGGAGTCTGGGCAACTGAATGGCGCTGAGTGTTTACTGCCTAGATGTCCTTCCTGTCACCAATGCGGAGTTATATTCAGCAGATATAATCTCAACATGGCCAGAGAGAGAAATATCTGCCTCTACCTAGGATTGAACTCACAGCCTCCTGATAGTGAGGCAAGAGTTCCACCTCTAGGCCACAGCACCACTCCACTAAAAAGCAGCAATGATGTTTATAAATAGTGACCTCTTTTTGAACTGAAGTGATAGGAACTGGCTGAGCAGTAGAAATAGATGAATGGACTGGTTGAATTATTATAAATTCACAAGGTGAGTATAAGGCACATATTGAAATACCATCACAAAAAGGTTCATCACTGCATTAATCTTTAGCAACTCATTTGTGAGAACAACTAGACTAGGGGTGGGTTCTACTCAGTGGTGGGATTCAATTTTTTAACAACCGGTATTGTGGGCATGGCTTATTTGGGGGCGTGGCTTGGTGGTCATGTGGCTGGGTGGCCGTGGATAGCTGGTCATGTGACCAGGTGGCCGTGGCTATGTGCATAGGGACTACCCAGAGGCCTGAAAAAAGTGGTTTCTGACAGGTCCTTGCACTTTTGACCAGTCCTCGCACTTATGACTGCTCATCATTTATGCCCGTTGCAGCATTCTTAACAACCGTGTCACTCATTTCACAACTATGGTGCTTCATGTGACTGGGTGGGCGTGGCCAGGTGGTCATGTGGCATCGCTTCTTTGCCCTAATGGCAGTTTGCTGCAATGGTCGTAAATGTGAAAAATGGTCATAAGTCACTTTTTTCAGTGCTATTGTAACTCTTGTAAATCAAGGATTACCTGTACAAAAATACAAAAAACTTCTTTGCTTGCAAAACGCTGCCCTAAATACTAATCATTAGATTAGAAATACCTGCAAACTGGAGTTACAAATCAGGCAGGGTGACAGAGCACCTTGAGGAATTAAAATAATTAAAATGCAATGATAACTATCAGCAGCCAACTCTTGCTCATAAAGTGAAACCCTTTAGCAGAGAGGTCATTTAAGCTCTCCAGAATGAAGCAAAGGAGCAAACGTTGGCCCCTTACAGACCGGCTCTCAACGGAGTCATAGAACGACGACAAGAATATATGTTGCTTGTTAAATCAATTACCAGAACAAATAGACACAGGAACTAGTCAGATTTCCAAAGCTGCTTCTTTTCAGGAACAGAGATTAACATTTTTCCTTCCAAACAAAGCTGAATAGGGAAAATTATCTCATCACTAAACACAGGATTAAACATCACCAAGCACAGAATTAAACTTCACCAAAACCCAGTTTTAGACCAAAAGTCAGAAAGGGTATGTAAACTCACGTTTGAATGTCAATCTAGCTAGCCAATAAGCCTTGCTGAATGTCACTCATCTTGGTTCCTTGTCATTAAAAGCTTCTGCTTCGTTATTCATTTATTTCTTCAAAGTGCTGATTATTGCACCCTGGTTGGAAGAACAACAGGGGAGTATTTCCTCCCAACAGTGGTGTAAAAAGCTTAAAACAACCCTTCCCCTTTAAGAAAGTCAAACCAAAAAAAAAAACCTCTGAGAAGCTCCAGAACCGGAAGCGGCAGTAAATCTAGGCATACTGCCAAAAATGTAAGATGCAGTTTCTGTAAGCAGGGCAATAAAGATTAGGCTAGGAAACAAGAATTCCTTACAGGATTAACCCTGTAAAGTGGGAAAAAACAAAAGGAGTCTTCTTCTAACAACCGGTTCTCTGAATTGCTTAACTACTTAACAATCGGTTCTACTGAACTGGTGCGAACCGGTAGAATCCCACCACTTGTTCTACTTACCTTTACTGGTAAGTAGAACAAGTGGTGGTTCACAATGGGTCCGCACATGCAGAAGCTTCCTGATGACGGTGGGTTCGATGGGCGGAGCCTCTTGCCAGTTTTACTACTGGTCCTATAGTACAGGTCTGAATCGGGGGCAACCCACCACTGAACTAGACACAAGAACAGTTTTTTCCCGAATGTCATCACTCTGTTAAACAAATAATTCCCTCAACACTGTCAAACTAGTTACTAAATCTGCATTACTATTAATCTTCTCATCGTTCCCATCACTCATCTCCTCCCATTTATGACTGTATGACTGTAACCTTGTTGTTGGTATCCTTACGACTTATATTGACTGTTTCCCTATGACTATCATTAAGTGTTGTACCTTATGATTCTTGATGAATGTATCTTTTCTTTCATGTACACCAAGAGCTTATGCACAAAGACAAGTTCCTTGTGTGTCCAATCACACTTGGCCAATAAACTATTCTATTCTATTCTATTCTATTCTATTCTATTCTATTCTATTCTATTCTATTCTATTCTATTCAGCATACTTTAAAATGAAATATTGTTGCATTCAGTTCTCAAAGGGTCACCATATTCTATCTATACTACATAAAAATGACAGACAAACAAACAAACAAACAAACAAACAAACAAACAAACAAACAAACAAACCATATATTCACATATATTATATGTCACAGAGAAACAACAGTCTAGTTCTGATGTATAATTGTACATGGCGAGAAAAATGAATACACACACACACACACACACACACACACACACACACACACACACACCTGGTGCCACAATTAAACTTCCGCATGTGGTCTCCCACAAAGTCCTCTTATTTGACTTACTAGGAGGGTCAGTGGTCTATGTTAGGCACAAACAACCAGACACACATATGGCAGAGTTTGAGCTAACTACTTTATTGTGTTCTGTCTATAGCGCAGGAATCTCCCAAGTCTAACAGCCTTCACTTGGTAAGAATTAGATAAGGCTCCAAGGGACTTAGAGATGGTCAGTCCTAGCCTTTGTCTGATTGCATAGGCACTCCAAGCCTTTGGGGTCAATCATCAGGAGATGGTGAGTTCTAGTCCCACCTTAGGTATGAAAGCCAGCTAGGTGACTTCGGGCCAGTCACTCTTTCTTTCAATCCAACTCACCACACAGGGTTGTGGGAAGGATAGTATCAGAACTGGAAGAGACCTTGGAGGTCTTCTAGTCCAGCCCTCTCCTCAAGCAGGAGATCCTATACCATTTCAGACAAGTGGCTGTCCAGTCTCTTCTTAAAAACCTCCATTGATGGAGCACCCACAACTTTTGAAGGCAACTTCTGTTCCACTGGTTAATTGTCCTCACTGTCAGGAAGTTTCTCCTTAGTTCCAGATTGCTTCTCTCCTGGATTAGTTTCCATCCATTGCTTCTTGTCCTGCCCTCAGGTGCTTTGGATAATCCCTTGATTCCCTCTTCTTTGTGGCAGCCCCTGAGATATTGGAAGATTGCTATCATGTCACCCCTAATTCTTCTTTTCTTTAGACTAGCCAAACCTAAATCCTGCAACCATTCTCCATATGTTTTTAGTCTCCAGGCCTTTCATCATCTTAGTTGCTCTTTGCACTTTTTCCAAAATCTCAACATCTTTTATTGTATTGCAGTGACCAAAACTGGATGAGTATTCCAGGGGTGGCCTTACTTTTTTTTTCTTTTTTTTTTTAATAAAGTTTTTTTTTTAAAGACAAACAAACATTTAGTACATCGTTCATTTCTTCCATGTGACATTTCGGTGTTATCTTCAAAGATTTCGTCTCTTCTCTATCTCTTCCGTCTTCAATCTCACCAAATCCATTACAAAGGTTTTCCATTAGTATAATATTCTAATTACAAAAATTATTTTTTCCTCAATCTCTTTTAAAACGTATTTATATCTCTTTTCTAACTAATAGTAAAATTTATTCCATATCTTAAAATATTCTGAATCCTCTCTTTCCTTTATCATCATAGTTAATCTATTCATTTCTACACAATCTAATTTTTTTTAATTACTTCTCCCTCCAATGGAATATTCTCTGCTTTCCAATTTTGTGCATAAACAATTCTTGCTGCTGTTATTATATGTATAATCAAATACACATTATCTTTACCAATTTTCTCTGGTAAGATACCCAATAGGAATAGTTCTGGTTTTAAGTCTACACGTTGTTGTATCATTTCCTCCACCCATAACTTAATTTTATTCCAGCTGAAACAAAAAGCTACTGGGGGACCTTACTAAGGCTTTATAAAGTGGTACTAATACTTCACGTGATTATGATTTGATACCTCTAGCTTATACAAACCAAGGATTGTATTGGCTTTTTTGGCTGCTGCCGCAGACAGCTGGCTCATGTTTAAATGATTGTCCACTAGGACTCCAAGGTCCCTCTCACAGTTACTGTTTTTGAACCAGGTTTCACCTAATCTGTACTTGTACCTTTGGTTTTTCCTGCCTAAATGTAAAACTTTGCTTTTCTTCACATTAAAATTCATTTTGTTGGATAGGGCTCATTGTTCAAGTTTGTCAAGATCATGATAGGAGGAAAGCATGTTGGGCAGTGATGGGATTCAAATAATTTAACAACCGGTTCTCTGCCCTAATAACCAGCTGGATGGGTGTGGCCATAGTGGGCGTGGCCAGGGGGTGTGACAGGTAGCATTCGGCCTCCTGCACCCTCCTGGGAGTGAAAATGGACCGTGGGGGGTGCACTGCACCCCCTGTGCCCCGTTTTGGGCCTAGAAGGCCTTCCTGAAGCCTCTTGGAAGCAAAAGCGGGCTGTGGGAGGCGCACCCCCCCCCTCACACCAGTGGTGGGTTGCTCCCGGTTCGCACCAGTTCACAAGAACCAGTAATAACATTGGCTGACCACGCCCCTGAACCGGTCCCTGGCCCGGTCGCCGCTCGCTTACCCCGTCCACTTCATCAGAGGCTTTTTTTTAAAAAAAAAAAACTTTTAAAAGCATTTTTTCTACAACCTCTTCGGCTGAAAAAATGCTTTTAAAAGTTAAAAAAAAAAGTCTCTGATGATCCCGCGGCTCAGCTGGGATCGTCAGAGGCTTTTCAAAGCATTGTTTTCTGCAATCTCTTCAGCCGAAGGGGTGGTAGAAAAAATGCTTTGAAAAGCCTCTGACGATCCCAGCTGAGTTGCCTGATCGTCAGAGGCTTTTCAAAGCATTCTTTTCTGCAACCTCTTAAGGTTGTAGAAAAAATGCTTTTAAAAGAAAAAAAAAAGTTGGCCATGCCCACCCAGTCACATTACCCCCCACCAAGCCACACCCACAAAATAAGCCACCCCCCCCACATAACTGGTAGTAAAAAAATTTAGAACCCACCCCTGCCCTCCGGGGCCCATTTTGGGACTAGGAGGCCTCCCTGCACTTACCTGGGACCTGAAACGGAGCATGTGGGGACTCCTGGAAGGGGTGGGGCAGGAAGGGGCAGAGCCAGCCAGCAATTTAACTACCGGTTCAAGCGAACCGGCCTGAACCAGCTGAATCCCACCACTTCTGTTGGGTATGTTGAGTTACTTATAAAAATAATAAAGGCGGGCTATAAATACACGTATAAATGAAAATAGATAATTGTGGGAAAAGGGTTTGAAGAAAGAATTTGGCAAGGCTGGATTTAAAACTAAGAAAAGAGAGGGGGAGGGGAGAAGGCTATAGTCCCATTGCTTCAACTTCTATTTAAAAAAAAAAAAAAACTTGGAGTGAAGAATTACTAACCATGGATTTTTCATGAGTTGAGAAAATATAGATTTCTAATTTAATGGCCTTAGAGTTTTGTTTTAATTACGGGGGAAATAATTTCAGGGAGATGGGTAATAGGAAAAACTTGGAGACCTTTTTCTTCTTCTGTGCAGTGAAGGGAACCTCATTAGAGAGGATTTTCTTCGTTAGCAGGGCTTCCGGGTTAATGAGCTGTGAGTGATAATATATAGTTGTAATCCCTCATGGCTGGAACAAGTTGTATTTTATAAACTCCTTAATCTCCCCGGTGAAAAAAAGAAAAAAAAAAGATACGGAATATTCGACAAGGGGGGAGAACTCATGTGCAAAGCCTCTGGAACGGCCAAGGTTTCCTGAGATGGAAGTGTGAAACACAACCGTTGCCTCACGAGTTCGCGAAGGACCAAAGGCCAAGTTCCCAGGAACGGATGGTTGGAAGAAAAATCCATCTGATTCAGTTCCAAGCTGGGAAGAAAGACACTGGAAATAAAATGGAGGCTGATTGGAAAGAAGGATTCTGTTTATGGATGAGTGGTTCCGGGATAGCTGACCAAATGGTTGAATGAGTGGATCAGCGGTGGTATTCAGCCGGTTCGGACCGGTTCGGGCGAATCTGTGGTGGCGACTGTGGGTGGGGTAGGCCTGCCCACTCGCCCAGGCGCTATGCCGTCCTATTTAGCCACGTTTTTTAGGCCGGGCGCATGCACAGAAGGCACACGGGAGAGCAAAGTGCAGGCTCGGAAGGCCCACGCATGAAACGAGTGTGTGCGTGCACGGTGAACCGGTGGTAAACATATGTGAAACCCACCTCTGGAGTGGATGGATATTTATAGGTTTCTGTGAGTTCGTAGTTTGGGTGCCATGTCCCCATCAGAGACTGAATCTGTGGAGAAAAATGAGCTGGAACTGGAGCCGACGGAGATCGAGGGGGCGGCTTCGTTGGCTTGGGAGGAAAATGGGAAGGAGCAGGCCCAGTCAGGCCAGGGCCTTTCAGGATTGGGATGGCTTGTAGGTGTTGTGGCCTACAACAGATTGTAGCTGATTCTGACAACAAAGAGGCTGGTGTGGTGCTGCACCAGCAACCTGTGCAGCTGGCACTCAAGTTGGACAGTGAGGAGGCTGAAGAAGATGTGGTGCCAGAGGCAGGGATTCAGCCAGGGCCTTCAGAACCTCCAGAAGCTCCTTCAAGTGAAGAGGAAGAAGAAGAGGAGCCTCTTCTCAATGCAGAATTGCCAAAAGGCAGGAGTGGCTCCTCAGGAGGAGGTCTCCTCGAGAGTAAGTCTCGGGGCTAATTGGCCACTCCCTTAGCCTATTTAAGAAGGAACGCCACTTGTAACAAGCTGTAGGGAACAACTTTAGTTCACTCTCCTTCGCATCTGGATTCTCTGCAAAATTGCTTCTGGGCTTTCTGCCAACTCTAGTAAGACTGTGATTACCTTATCTCAGAATTCTTGTAGGCTGTTAAGACAGTTTATTAACAGCCTTTGGTTGATAAAGACTAAGTTATTTGAGTAAAATAAGCTTTGTATAGAGTTTGTGTGTGTTGCGTTCTTTGGGGTCCGTAGCTGGGGCAGAACAGTAGGCAGGGAGGAAGGGGTGGCAGGATGAGCAAGGCAGGCTAAGCATTGAACATGAGAGACAGAGCTCAGGCGATGAGCAAGGACCACCCCTCCTGATCCTTGAGCATGGAGAGTGGAGAGAAGTGCATCATTTTCGAGGGTCATTGAAGCACTTGGAGGTTTATCTGTGTCCTCATTAGTTATACAATTGGAGATGAACACCCTTTGAATGGTCTGGGAGTAGGTATGTATTTCCAGAGGAAAATAATGGCAGACTACAGGAAACATTTGCACCACTCAGGTGACCCTGAGGACACAGATCAACCTCCAAGTGCTTCAACAACCCTCTAAAAGGATGCAAATGACCAGCTGTCTGCAAGGAATATAAATCCTTCCATTCCCCACCATCCTGTCAGAGCTGAAGAAGCTTCTTGGATGAGAAGCGAAATGTCTTCAAAAGGAAAAAAAAAACCAAGAAAGTCCAGTTGCCTCCTGAAAAAAACCCTTTGGGACAACCATGACCTGGATGACTGAGAATCTCTACAGACAGTGAGGACAATTAATCAATGGAACAGCTTGCTTTCAGAAGTTATGAGTACTCCAACTCTGAAGGTTTTCTAAAAAGAGATTGGACAACCATTTGTCTGAAACACTATAGGATCTCCTGCTTGATGAGGGGTTGGACTAGAAGACCTCTAATGTCCCTTCCATCTTTGTTATTCTCTTATTCTGACTATAAGGAGGTACATCAAACTCTTTGCTGCTTTTACTGGCTGGGTAGAAAGGGACAGAAACTGAAGGAGCGATACAACCTTTAAAGGATGTTAATCCTGCTTATTTTCATTCAATATCTTTAAGAGCTTCATTGGTATATGTTTTTTATTGCATTTTTTTTTTTACATAAAGAACAGGGGTCAGAAAATCACAGTGCAGCAATGTTTTTGTAAGCATCACATGGAATTTAGAAGAGGATAAACAGAAAGAATATATATATATATTTGCATTTCATTGGGTATGTACTGTGGCGTATGTATTTACGGCAAGGTGGGAGAAGTAGAAAATAAGGAAAAAGGCTTCAATAAATGAAAGATTTCCATACATTTCAACCAGACCTTTGATGTTCTGGTTATATTTCTGGTTTTTCTACATCAGTAGCAAAGAGAGACAGAGTGAAGAAGGACGACTATTTCACAAAATGCCAAATTGTGTATATAGTGCTGCATAATTTCGATGAAGAGTATTTAATTAATAGAATCATATTCTATTGTTCCAAATGAGCAGCAGAATTTTGATTCATGGAGTATTCATGTTTTGGACCAACTTGTCCCTTCCTTCCTTCCTTCCTTCCTTCCTTCCTTCCTTCCTTCCTTCCTTCCTTCCTTCCTTCCTTCCTTCCTTCCTTCCTCCCTCCCTCCCTCCCTCCCTCCCTCCTTCCCTCTCTCCCTCCCTTTCCCTCCCTCCCTTTCCCTCCCTCCCTCTCTCCCTCCCTTTCCCTCCCCTCCCCTCTCTTCCTTTTTCCTCCTTCCTCCAACACATTATCTCTCTCCTTCCTTCTTTCTTTCCTTAATTCCTTCCTTCTTTCCTCCCTTCCCTTCCCTCCCCTCCCCCACCATCCTCTCTCCCCCTCTTTTCTTTTTTCCTCCTTCCTCCAAAACATTGTTTCTCCCTACTTCCTTCCTTCCTTCCCCTCCCCTCTTCCTTTTTCCTCCTTCCTCCAACAAATTATCTCTCTCCTTCCTTCTTTCTTTCCTTCCTTCCTTCTTTCCTCCCTTCCCTTCCCCTCCCGCACCTCCATCCCTCCCCCTTTTCCTTTTTCCTCCTCCCTCCAAAACATTCTCTCTCTCCTTCCTTCCCCCTCCCTCCCTTCCCTCCCTCTCCCTCTCCTTCTTCCTTTTCCTTCCTTCTTTTCCTCCTCCCTCCTTCCCTCACTTCTTTCTTTCTTTCTTTCTTTCTTTCTTTCTTTCTTTCTTTCTTTCTTTCTTTCTTTCTTTCTTTCTTTCTTTCTTTCTTTCATGACTCATATTTGAACCAAGAATCCAAAGAAGGGAAAGAACAAAGGAAAATGGGAAGGGAGCAACGGAAGACTGGCAATATTTTAAAAGGTAACCAATGTTCACCAGCAGCTGCAGGAAGACATTAAGTAATAGAACTCAGTGATGTTAACAGCTCTCTTGGTAAGGGAGGTAAATGAAATAGACCACAGAATCCAGCGTATCATTAATCTATAGTGAATAATGACTTGGGTAGTGTAAGGAGATTAAAAAGGGCATTGTAAACATTTGTGGCTGTATAATATACAAATTAAAAATGTGTGAACGCTCACTGCTGCATAATCTCCAAATTAAAAAGTGTAATAGCGTAGCATTAATTACCGGCTGATCAATTCCTCCATAATTGCCGGCTTGTAGATGAACAATTATGGGTCTGAAATGTTATTTGAGAAAAAGACATTGACCTTGGTACCATAAGAAATGCTAATATGTTTGAAGGTAATATGGGCATACATCAAATCACTCTATCAGCATTTGCTGCAATGGTTCATATTAATAAGTTCTTTTGTTTTTAAGGGGATGGTATAGAAAATGGATTTTTATGAGCACAGATCTTCAGATTGTGATTATGTTGGCCTATATAATATTTATAGTAATCGCTATAGATTAGTGTTATGGTATTTTCTTTTTTTTTTCTTTTCCCTTGGGGGAAAAAAGAAGAAAATAACTTTAGGGACCAGATCTATTCTTTAATAAGCTACTATTGGAAGTAAGGAGAAATCTTCTCCTCTTCTTGTAAATGAAAATGAAGTTCCCGCCTCCAAAATCTCCTGGCCCATCAACATATTCTCAGCTTCTTCATCTATTATATGCAAAAGTATATAAATGAAAAGAGCACACTAGCCTATTGCATGTTAAGCCTAAATCTGGCCCACTATGCATCTAATGCAGTGGTGAAATCCAATTTTTTTTACCACCGGTTCTGTGGGTGTGGCTTAGTGGATGTGGCAGGGGAAGGATACTGCAAAATTTCCATTACCTCCCCACTCCTGGGGAAGGATATTGCAAAATCTCCATTCTCACCCCATTCTGGGGCCAGCCAGAAGTGGTATTTGCCGCTTCTCCGAACTACTCAAACTTTCCACTACCGGTTCTCTGAACTGCTTAAAATTTCCGCTACCGGTTCTCCAGAACCTGTCAGAACCTGCTGGATTTCACCCCTGATCTAACGGATACTGTACTAATGATAATCTATGGAGATTCTCAATCATCCAGTTCATGGTTACAGAGGTGGCCTTCACATACTGTTACTACCGGTTTGGCAGCACCGGACGTGTGACCATGTGTGGTCCATGCATGTGTGCGACTCAGTAGTGGGTTGCTCCTGGTTTCGTCTGGTTCTTGCAAACCAGTAGTAACAGCATCAGGAGCCTTTGCCCATCCGCTTGGACGTCATCATGGACGATCTGCGCGCGCACTCCTGTTGCGAACTGGTAGCAGAGGTAAGTAGAACCCATCCCTGGTACGACATCACAAAACTGGCAATTTGCTCTCACATGCTGTCTACGCACACGTCCAATGTCCAACAACATGGCAACTCACTCGGGTGCACTATCTGTACGTCTGTGGCATCAAAAACACAGTGATATAGGACAGGATTGCACCTGGGCAGGTGGATGGGCCACCTGCAGGTCGCTACTACCGGTTCACCCAAACCGGCTGAATACCACTTCTACATACAGTAGTTGTCCCAAAAGTGCTTTTTCAAGAGGCAACTGGACTTTCTGTTTTTTTTTTCTTTGAAAACATTTTGCTTCTCATCCAAGAAGTTTCTTCAGCTCTGACTGGATAGTGAGGAATGGAAGGATTTATACTCCTTGCATACAGCTGGTCATTTGCATTTTTTTAGCGCGTCGTTAAGGCCACCTAGAGGTTTATCTGTGTCCTCAGTGTCATCTGAGTGGTGCAAATGGGTGTGGAGGCTTTATTGGACCTGAAGGAAGAAGAAGAACTGAAGGAAGATTGTATCTCCAATCTACAACACAGTCCTTTCAACAGTTCCAAGAAGGCTCCACATCAATTTGCACCAGTCGGGTTTTCACCGGCTACGCCAATATGACATTCCTAATAAAGTTATACTTTGAGGAAACTCTAGGCCTCAGAGTTTTGATTGCTTTGGGTCTGTTACATGGAACCCTGACACACAAGAATCTATACCCGTGATGGCAAACCTATGGCACATGAGCCAGAGGTGGCGCACAGATCCCTCTCTGCGGGCATTCGCGCTGTCTCCAGCTACTCTTCTAGTTTCCAGCATGCACATGCTTGCCGGCCAACTTTTTTTCATCTGCGCTGGAGCCAGGGGTGGGTTGTAATTTTTTTTACTACCGGTTCTGTGGGCGTGGCTTATTTTGTGGGTGTGGCTTGGAGGTCATGTGACTAGGTGGGCGTGGCTAGCTCATGAGAGTCATTTCTGGAAGGTCCTCGTACTTACGACCAGTCCTCGCACTTACGACCCAACTCATTTGTTTGCTTTTAAAACTGATCAGCTGTTGGGTGGCCCTTTGAACCCCCCGGCAAGAGTTTAAACAGTTTTTTTCCGTCTAGTCATCAGCTGGGACTCAGGAGGCAGCAATAGATTGGGGGTGGGACCAAATAAAAGGTAAGAATAATGTGGGGGGGTGGGGGGGTGGGAGGGCAGGGGGGGAGAACCAGGTGATGTCATATCGTCACCGCTACCGGCTCGGCCGAACCGGACCGAATCGGGAGGAACCCACCACTGGCTGGAGCACCGGAAGCCCGAAGATCAGCTGGACAGTGCACATGCATGCACCGGCCACCTGGTCTTTGGGTTTCCGGTGCGCGCATGAGCACTGGCCAGCTGGTCTTCAGGCACGCTGGAGCACCAGAAACCTGAAGACCAGGTGGCCAGCGTGCGCATGTGCAACCTGGTCTTCGGGTTTCCGGCACTCCGGCACACGTGCACACATGTTCCAGTTTGGGCCCTCAGTGCCAAAAAGGTTCTCCATCACTGCTCTATACCATTTCAGACAATTGGTTGTCCAAGCCCTCCTTAGAAAGTTCTTGAAAAAGCACCTTTGGGTAAAAGTGGAGATGCCTTGATTCAATTCATTTCAGAATAGAGCTGGAAGGGGCCTTGGAGATCTTCTAGTCCTGTGATGGCGAACCTATGGCATGCGTGCCACAGGTGGCACTCAGAGCCATATTGGTGGGCACGCAAGCTGAGCTCCGCCAACTGATTTTCAGGCCTCCTGGGCCCACCAGAAGTCAGGAAACACACTGTTTCTGGCCTCCGGAGGGTCTCTGGTAGGACTGGAAGGCCTGTTTTTTTGCTCCAGAGTCTTTCTAGGAGCCTGGGGAGGACGAAAACGACTTTCCTCACCCCCCCGGGGGCCCTCTGGAGGCCAGTAACGGCCTATTTCCTGACTTCCCGTTCCACCAGAAGTCTGGTGGCCCATCATGCCATCACGTGCCAAAAGTGGGGGGAGCATGGGGGGGCATGTGTGCATGTGCAGGGGGCGGGGCACATAGAATTATGGGTGTGGGCACGTGTGCGCGCGACCCCACCCCTGCTTTCCCCGCTTTTGGCACTCGATGGCAAAAAGGTTAGCCATCACTGTTCTAGTCCAACCCCCTGCTGAAGCAGGAGACTATTTCTAATAGATAGCTGTCCAGCCTCTTCTTAAAAGCCTCCATTGATGGAGCACTCACAATTTCTGAAGGCAATTTGTTCCACTGGTTAATTGTTCTCAATGTTAGGAATGTTCTCCTTAGTTCTAGGTTGCTTCTCTCCTTGGTTATATATTTATTTATTATTTATTTATTAGTCCAATTTATATGCCGCCCTTCTCCGTAGACTCAAGGCAGCTTACAATGCATTATAGCAATAGCCTGCATACTTATATATATATATATACCTGCTTATTAGGGCTTTCGCCCCCCCCCAAGCGGTCTTGTTCTATACAAAACTGGTTTATTGCCCCCACAATCCGGGTCCTCAATTTACCTACCTCAAAAGGATGGAAGGCTGAGTCAACCGTGAGCCTGGTGAGATTTGAACTCACATTAATTGCAGGCAGCTGGAAGCTAAGTGCTAGCACTTAACAGCACTTAGTCTGCCGCACCACCGAGGTTAGCCTCCATTCATTGTTTCTTGATCTACCTACCATTTGAAGGCACCATCTGAAGTTACAACAGCACTGAAAAAAATGACTTGCGACCAGTTTTCACACTTACGACCGATGTCCTTACAAAACAACCTTCTCAAAACTTCCATTATCGAAACATCCCAGTTTCCAAAGCTTGTTCCTTGTCTTAGTCCTATGTAAATGTAGTCCTACAAAAATTATCCTTATGTTTCCCAAACGCCTGATTATCTCAAATTGTTGGCAGTCCTCCAAACCCATTCAGATAAACGATGCTGTACTGTATATGCAATTAAGAACAGATGTGTTATCAAGCTAATATATATGTGCCCTGATTCATTCTAAATTTATGTGGAAGCCTATTAATTTATTGTCGAACAGGTATCTCGATTAAAACCATGAAAAAAACGAAACGAAACCCTGAATCACTATGTTTGCCCAAGAGACCTTCAAAAAGGAATATTTCTTATTTATATTCCTTATTCCTCACCTTTATTTTCTTGGAATTGATATTAAGACCAAGGTTTATTTGAAGGGTTGGGTAGAGAGGCAGGAACAGATGATAAAGCTTTAGTAAAAAGAAAAAAGAAAGAATAATGAAGGCAACTGAATACTTTTTTATTGTAACGGTGTGAAGATCTCAAGCAGCTGTACGTTCTCAGCTTCTCCTCCTCCCGATACTCTTCAGTTCTTCTGTCCCAATAGGGTTAACTTTATCTTAATTTTGTTCTAATTATTTTAATTAAATATTAAGCACATAAAATTAATTGATCATGACCAGAATAAGTAGTTAGCCATTAAGATATGGAAATAATTGAAACCGCAGCATTTCATACTGCGCTTTGGAAGCAAACAAAGAAGGAGATTGGTGGGAACGTTTTTAAGAGTGAATAAGTTCTTGCCAGATGTTTAAAGGAAACCAGCAATATCTCCTGGAGGAGTTCCATCTCCTCCACATCTGGAGGCCACTGCAAAGGTGGTTGTGCTCTGTAGCGGTATGTGAAAAGGACCTTGGTGAATGAGGGAAAGAAATGTTGCCTAAGCAATGGTCAGATAAGAGACAGCACAGACCATGGCTGTATAATGGGTAGAGAGAGAATCTCAGAAGAGACCTTCCTTAACTTCTCCCGCTGTGCAGGAGGCAGCGGGAGAGCTGTACTTTCAGATTTGCAAGATTCCGTTAATGCAGCCTTACAGTAATAAAATAGAATTAGCTCATCTTCTCATGCTTCCTGTTTGATGTATCTGGGAAGGCTGACATACTTTGTACAGTTAACCTTGTTCTTCTGCTATGAAATATAGCTGGTTAAACAGCTGGGGGTTGGATCCTTCCTTCCTTCCTTCCTTCCTTCCTTCCTTCCTTCCTTCCTTCCTTCCTTCCTTCCTTCCTTCCTTCCTTCCTTCTTTTCCTCACTCCATTTCTTCCTTCCTTCTTCTTCTTTCCTTCCCTCTTTTCCTCCCTTCTTCCACCCTCTTTCTCTCCTTCCTTCCTTCCTCCCGGCTGCCTGCCCCCTTCCCCTCCCCCCTCCCTTCCTTCTTTCCCTCCATTTCTTCCTGCTTTCTTCTTCCTTCCTTCCTTCCCTCTTTTCTTTTCTCCCTCCTTCCACCCTCCCTCTCTCTCTCCTCCATTCCCTCCCTCCCTTCCTTATTTCTTTTCCCTCCCTCCCTCCCTCCCTCTTCAATCCTTCCTTCCTTTCTTCCTTCTTCTTTCTACCTTCCTTCCTTCCCTCTTTTCCTCCCTCCTTCCTCCCTCCCTCCCTCTATTTCTTTCTTTCTTTTTTTCTTTCTTTCTTTCTTTCTTTCTTTCTTTCTTTCTTTCTTTCTTTTCTTTTCTTTTCTTTCCTCCCTCCCTCCCTCCTTCCTCCTTCCCTCCCTCCCTCCCTTCCATGAGGCTACATACATTTCAAATAAATATAAATTCCCTAACATTGAGCTCAACTCCTGATAACTTCCAGCACCTTGAAATCAATATAATAAATAAATATAAATGCCCTACTATAATCAATATAATAAATAAATATAAATGCCCTTAACATTGAGCTCAACTCCTGATAACTTCCAGCATCTATAGTAGACTGGAAGTGAATCATTATCTTCTCTTAAACTTTTTTTCTTTTTCCATTTCCAGACCCAGCTTGGAGATTTCCTGATGTAATGCCTCTCCAAGAGTTAACAAGATGCAAACCCCGCTTAGATGTTTTCCAGATTGCCAAGGTCAGATAAACGGTTGCAACCTGAAATTGACTCTTTTATTTGGAAGTAAATCCTACTGAGATCCTTTAGACTGCCGTATATTTCAGCATCAGGCTACAGTAAAACAAAGCTACTGTAAAGCAGGTTAATTGAACTTCTAGGAAAGCCGCTGTTCAGGGAAGCACAGCTGCATTCAGGCCGGGAGGGTTACAAGTTGAGCCTCATTGAGATTAGCTCAATAAATAGGGGAATATTAAAGAAGCTGCTTCCCCCTGATCTAAAGAGCATGGAAAAATGCTCTCAAAGGGGAATTTGTTAGTATGCTGACCTCGGTCTTTCCAAAGTTTTTTTTTTTTTTTTTTGCAAGTTAGCAACTCCAAACTTTTACCAAGACTTCACAGGAAATGATAGAACCTCTCTAACCTGTTCTGGTGAGGCTACATTTGGAAGATTGTGTCCAATTTTAGCCACCACAATTTTTTTTAAAAAAGACGCTGAGGCTCTAGAAAGTTTGAATAACAGAATAACAGAGTTGGAAGCAGGGGTGAAATGCTCCCGGTTCGGACCGGCTCGGGCAAGTAGATAGCGATGGTTGTGGTCAGTTCAGAGAACCGGTAGCAAAAATCCCTCCCCCCCCACAGCCTCCAGCTTGCTTACCTTAGCTGCTGGTTGCAACGTCATCCTTGTTTCACTTTCTCCCTGCAATCCATTGCAATCCATTGCATCAGCAAGCAACTGAATCTCCCTGCCTGCAATCAAGCTCATCGGTGAGCAGCTCTATCTGCCTGCTTTGCTGGCTGAGGAATTCTGGGAGTTGAAGTCCACAAGTCTTAAAGTTGCCAAGGTTGGAGACCCCTGTTCTATTGGGTAAGTTTTTTTTTCTCCTTTGGGAGCTTTAAAAAAAAAAAGTTAATTGGGTTTTTTTTTAGTTGTTCTTTTTTTAGACCTAGCCATTTAAAGTTTAGGAAGTTTTAAATTTAGCTGCTTTTATATAAAAATAAAAATAAAATAAAATAAAATAATATTTGTGCAGCTTTCTGAGATTTTGTGTGTTTCTGTAGTGTTTCACTCTAACTACACAAACACTGTTCATGGAAAACAAACAAACAAACAAGAAAGTCTATGTAGTTGTCTTTTAGAAAAGCATCTTTGGGACAACCAGAGAGAATCTCTATCGATATCTCAGCTCACATCTTTAACCTAATTCAGTACCAAAGGTGTTTTTTCAAAAGACAACTGGACTTTCTTTGTTTTTCTTTGAAGATGTTTCGGTTCTCATCCAAGAAGCTTCTTCAGTTCTTTCGAAGGATGTTCATCCCAAACTGCATAGCTACATGTCTATGGAGGTTCTCTCCTTGAATAGTTTCCATCCATTGCTTCTTGTCCTGCCCTCAGGAGCTTTGGAGAATAACTTGACCCCCTCTTTGTAGAAAGAGCTTGGTCTATTTTGTAGGTGAGAATTGAGGTTGAGCTTTAGCTCTCCCAGTCTTGTGAAAGCCTACTCATCTCGACTCTGAACATGGGAGTTGGTTCAGGAGGTGAGGGGAGAGATGGACAATGACCGAAGAGTAGTTGGCAACCAGCTGGTTGTCTGTAGGGCACCTAAATGAAAGTTCTTCTGTTATGTGCAGATTTCTTTGAGAAGGTGTGGCTGGAAAGCAGTGGTGAAATGTAAAATTTGTTACTACTGGTTCTGTGGGCGTGGCTTGGTGGGGATAATGTTACTGCGTGGGCATGACCAACTTTTTTTGTTTTCTTTTAAAAGCATTTTTTCTACAACCTCATCGGCTGAAGAGGTTGTAAAAAAATGCTTTTAAAAGGCTCTGAGGATCCCAGCTGAGTTGCCTGATCGTCAGAGGCTTTTGTTTTCTTTTAAAAGCACTTTTTCTACAACCTCATCGGCTGAAGAGGTTGTAAAAAAATGCTTTTAAAAGGCTCTGAGGATCCCAGCTGAGTTGCCTGATCGTCAGAGGCTTTTGTTTTCTTTTAAAAGCACTTTTTCTACAACCTCATCGGCTGAAGAGGTTGTAAAAAAATGCTTTTAAAAGGCTCTGAGGATCCCAGCTGAGTTGCCTGATCGTCAGAGGCTTTTGTTTTCTTTTAAAAGCACTTTTTCTACAACCTCATCGGCTGAAGAGGTTGTAAAAAAATGCTTTTAAAAGGCTCCGAGGATCCCAGCTGAGTTGCCTGATCGTCAGAGGCTTTTGTTTTCTTTTAAAAGCACTTTTTCTACAACCTCATCGGCTGAAGAGGTTGTAAAAAAAGGCTTTTAAAAGGCTCCGAGGATCCCAGCTGACTTGCCTGATCGTCAGAGGCTTTTGTTTTCTTTTAAAAGCACTTTTTCTACAACCTCTTTGGCGGAAGAGGTTGTAGAAAAAATGATTTTAAAAGTAAAAAAAAAAAAGCTTCTGATGATCGTGCGGCTCAGCTGGGCATGGGCGGAGGGGAGGGATTTTTCCTACCAGTTCTCCGAACCATCCATCGCCATCGCTACTGGATCGGGCGATTCGGTCCGAACCGGGAGCATTTCACCCCTGCTGGAAAGGATAACAGAATAACAGAATTGGAAGGGACCTTGGAGATCTAGTCCAACCCAAGGCCAAGCAAGAGACCCTATACCAGTTGGCAAACCTTTTTTGGTGCATGTGGGGGGGAGCGCCAGAAACCGGAAGAGCTTCCGGTTTCCGGCATGTGCATGTACATGCACGCCAATCAGCTGGTCTTCCAGTTTCTGGCACGCATGCATGCGTGAAGTCCAGCTGCCAGCACGCATCCGCACGCTGGAAACTGGAAGCTCAGCTTCCCAGTGCACGCATGCATTCCAGGTAGCTGCTCTTCTGACTTCTGATGCTCCCGTGTACAGGAAGTCATGTGCGCCGGAACCCAGATAAGCAACGGGTGATGGCTGGCGTGCCCGGAGAGATGGCTCTGTGCGCCACTTTAGGTTCGCCATCACTGCCCTATACCATTTCAGACAAATAGTTGTCCATTTCTTTTTAAAAATGAAGCACCCACAACTTCTGGAGGGAAACCACTGATTGATTGTTATGTCAAAAATTTTCTCTTTAGTTCCAGGTTGCTTCTGTCCTTGATGAGTTTCCACCCATGGCTTCCTGTCCTGTCTTCAGGTGCTTTGGAGAATAGCTTGACTCCCTCTTCTTTGTGGCAGCCCTTCTGTTCTGCCCCAGCTCCGGATTTCCGAGGATATTGACACACACCAATGGTCCTTATCAAATTTAGGAGCCTGGATAGCTCAACAGACAGAAGCACTGTAATTTAACACCAGCTGTCTGCAATTAAAGTAAGATCGAATCTCTCCAAGGCTCAAGGTTGACTCAGCCTTCCATCCTTTCTAAGGTAGGTAAATTGAGGACCCAATTTGTGGGGGCAATAAGCTGACTTTGTATAAATATACAAAAGTATGAAGGCTATTGCTTAACGCACTGTAAGCCGCCCTGAGTCTCCGGAGAAGGGCGCCATATAAATCAAGTTAAAAAAAAATTATTAAGTAGCAAGAATAAACAAGACTGGCAAAGGTTGGCAACCAGCCCAGAAAACAAGTTATGATAAACCAAAATACTCTGAATATAATACGAGTTGTTTCCAGCAAGAACGCACTAGCTGTGTGCGACTTAAATAGGCTAAGGGAGTGGCCAATTATCCTCAAGCCTTACTCTCGAGGAGACCTCGTCCTCCTGAGTAGCCACTCCTGCCTTTTGGCAGCCCTGCGTGCCCGAGCATTGAGGAGAGGCTCCTCCACTTCACTCTCTCCACTGGAAGGAGCCTCTGGAGGTTCTGAAGGCCCTGGCTGAGTCTCTGCCTCTGGCACCACATCCTCTTCAGCCTCCTCGCTGTCTGACACGAGCGCTGGCTGTGCAGGCTGCTGGCGTGACACCACACCAGCCTCTTCTTCATCGGGATCAGCCACAATCTGCGCAGGCCGCTGGCGGGCCACAACACCTTCAAATATTGGAACATGGCTATCATGTCTCCCCTAGTCCTTCTTTTCATTACACTAGACATATCCAATTCCTGCAACTGTTCTTCATATGTTTTAGCCTTCAGTCCCCTAATCCTCTTTGTTGCTCTTCTCTGCACTCTTTCTAGAGTGCAACATCTTCATTACATTTTGGCAACCAAAACTGGATGCAGTATTCCAAGAGTGGAGAAGTAGAGTCATGAAGGAACAGGAACAAAATTGGAATGGGCAAAATTTGCTACTGTAAAAGACAGAGTAAAATGTATTTGTGGAAGCTCAGTTTGACATCTACATAATTCAGCCTTCTCATACTGAAAATTGCTGGCTACTGCTATTAAACGCCTACTCTGCCTGCAATAAGATCTTCCTTATCCACGATTTAATTAGGGATGAGAGAGCTGGCTTGCCTTGCATGACTAAAACAGGTGTGGACAGAGAAGGATGGAGTTTATTTATGTAAAGCTTGAAGTGATTCCTTGAACTTGAACATTTCAAGTCTGCAAGCCCAACAATTTCCAGTTGGAATCCAACATTAATCAGCAACTAGAAATTAACATTCACACCTCCCTTTAAATCTTGCGGCTTTAGGAGTTACCTTGGTTACCAGTTGACTGATGGATGCAAATCAAGGTGCTAGTTAGTACCTATAAGAGCCTATGTGGCTCTGAATCTGGTTATCTGAGTGACCTGCCTATCCTGCTAGATCTAAGAGGATCAATTCCATCCATCCAGGTCTTGTCCCTATGCGATTGTCATCTGAAAGGGCTTTGTAGTGGGTATTCTCAGGAGCTACCTGCTTTCTTTGGGAGGAGGAGGAGGAGAAAGAGATGGGAGGAGGAGGAGGAGGAGGAGAAGAGGAGGAGGAGGAAGTGGGAGAGGAGGAAGGAGGAAGAGGAGGGAGGAGGAGAAGGGAGGAGGAGAAGGAGGAAGAGGAGGAAGAGGAACAGAAGGAGGAGGAGGAAAAGGAAGAGGAAGAGGAAGAAGAGGAGGAGGAGGAGGAGGAGGAAGTGGGAGAGGAGGAAGGAGGAAGAGGAGGGAGGAGGAGAAGGGAGGAGGAGAAGGAGGAAGAGGGAGGAGGAGGAGGAAGAGGAACAGAGGGAGGAGGAGGAAAAGGAAGAGGAAGAGGAAGAAGAAGAGGAGGAGGAGGAGGAGGAGAACATACTTGGAACAGTGGTGGAATGCTGCTGGTTTAACAACTGGTTCGGTGAGCGTGTGCTTTGTGTGCACACGTGCTTAAAAGGAATTGCACACAGTGCTGAAAATGGAGGATTTAGAAGCTCAGCTGCTTATCTTCCAAGTCAGGAATGGTAAGTAGAGCAGCGAGGGGTGTGTGTGAATCAGTTGTGCCGCATGATTGAGATGAGCTAGAAAGCAGGAAATGAAGGACAGGATAGAGCAGGGACAGGTGGTGGTGGGGCAACTGATCGTCGGAGCTACCGGTTCACCTGAATTGGTCCAAACCGGCTGAATACCACCTTTGACTTGGAAGAAGAAACTTGCAAAAAAGAACTTTCGTCCACTCTGAAGCTGACCTGGCCGAAGCCATTTTGAAGCTTCAGTGTTGCTACGCTGGAGAGATAGGGAGGGGGAAATAGAGATAGCTGGGGTTTTGTAGCCAAAACAAAATACTTTCTCCTGGGAACCAAGGACACTCCCATAGGTAGCCGGAGAGGAGTGACATTACCAGGCAACTGGATTGGACCATGTGACTGATCGTTTGTGCAAGGGGAAAAAACTTTTACTTTTAATTAAGTGAAAACTGTGGGAACCCTCAAAGTCAGTTTTCACCAGAACTGTACCAATATGATATATCCAATAAAACTATTCTTTGAGGAATTTACTTGCCTCGGAGTTTTGTTTCCTATGGAATTATTACTTAGAACCCTGACACTTTCATTCAGTTTAGCACACATCTAGTCAATCAAAGGGTTAAGTTTAGGGTTCATGACCCAACAAATTAACCTCATCAGTGATAGAAGGCAGTGGGCTTTACTCCAGTGGTGAAATTCAATTTTTTTTACTACCGGTTCTGTGGGTGTCGTGTGGCTTGGTGGGCGTGGCAAGGGAAGGATGCAAAATCTCCATTCCCATCCCACTCCTGGGGGAAGGATAATGCAAAATCCCCATTCCCTCCTCACTCCTGGGGGAAGGATATTGCAAAAATCTCCATTCCCACCCCACTCTGGGGCCAGCCAGAGGTGGTATTTGCCGGTTCTGTGAACTACTCAAAATTTCCACTACCGGTTCTCCAGAACCTGTCAGAATCTGCTGAATTTCACCCCTGCTTTACTCTCTGTTTACTGTATATACATATGGCTGTCCTGCCATTGTTGGTGTTGGGAGTGTTCTTGGTGGTTCCTTGATTAAGCTGTTGTTTGCTGTTTGATTGTTTTAATTGATTTACGATTGAATTGATCATGAATATAAACTATGGATCTCCAAGATGAGATGATGAGTTTCCCTTGTGTTTAGGTAAAGCTGAGTAGAAATCCTCAGCTACCGTTCGTAGTCCAGTTGAGTAGGTATAGGGCTAGGAGATGATGCCAAGTATATTCATCTCTGCCACCTTCTGATTTTTACACTCATACCTCCATGGAAGTGTGGAAAAACAACACCTTACTCTAATGTTGCAATCCATCTAAGCCTTGGTTTAGATCAATAACGCAAGCATGTACTGGAGCACAAACACAGACATGTCACTGGAAGGGGGAAAAAATCACAAAACTATGTCTTACTTATTTCGGTCATGTCAAGCAAGGGAATTCACTGGAGAAAGCAATTATATTGGGAAGATTTAGTGGTAAGGAGAAACCAGGCCACCAATGAACACGATGGCTGGACACCATCAAAGATGACACCAGCCAGAGTATAGAACCATGATGGCGAACCTATGGCACATGTGCCACAGATGTCACATGGAGCCATATCTGTGGGCACGCGAGCATTGCCTTAGCTCAGCTGCAGCGTGCATGTGCTGCAGGCCAGCTGATTTTTGGGCCTTTTGGGCCCACCAGAAGTCAGGAAATGGACCATTTCTGACCTCCAGAGGGCTCCGGGGGGGTGGGGGGAGGCTGTTTTTGCCCTCCCCAGGCTCCAAGAAAGCCTCTGGAGCCTTGGGAGGGCGAAAAAAGGATCTACCCGGCCCACTAGTAACCTTTTTGCCGTCGCGTGCCAAAGCGGGGGGAGTGTGGAGGGGTCACATGCGCATGCACGAGGGGGTGGGGCGCAGGGGGGCATTCAATTATGGGTGTGGGCATGCTTGCACACAACCCCCCCCCCCGTGCTCCCCCCGCTTTTGGCACGCGACGTCAAAAAGGTTAGCCATCACTGGTATAGAACAACTCAAAGAAACAATGTGTAAAGTCCAGCCTCTCCTCCTCATTCAAGAAAGTAAAGACTTTGACATTTCAAAAGGAACCTTTTATTGAACTGGAGCGATAGCAAAGCAAAAGAAAAGCAGACTCTGAATTCCCTCAGGCAATACAGTTAGGATAAAGGAATTAGAAACCCCTCCCTTCAGTTCCACTGTGGATTCAGCCAATCCACAGGTGTGAAGATGTTTGTAATGGCCATTCTGAGAACTTGATAAGGGAACTTTTTCAGGGTCATCCTTTGCAGGCTTTCGAAGTGATACAACCCACATGGGCCTCCCTCCCCTTACATTCCCCAAAAGATGAGAAAATCTCAGGGTGCCTTGATACCAGGATAAAGGTTATAAACCAATAGAGTACCAGGCTGTGAAGAATATAAGGAAGAAAGTAATAAATTATATAATATATGCAGAGATCCCACTTCCCCTGAAGAATGGCAGCATCACAATAGGGATCTGACACTTTTTTTTTTTTGCTTTAATTTATATGCCGCCCTTCTCCGGAGACTCAGGGCGGCTTACAATGCGTTAAGCAATAGCCTTCATACTTTTGTATATTTTATACAAAGTCAGCTTATTGCCCCCACAATCTGGGTCCTCATTTCACCTACCTTAGAAAGGATGGAAGGCTGAGTCGACCTTGAGCCTGGTGAGATTTGAACTTGCAGTAATTGCAAACAGCAGATGTTAATAACAGTGCTTTAGTCCACTGTACTACAGGCTCTTTTATGCAATGCAAGATTGGAAGACGTGGAGTGACTTGGCTCATAGGATCACTAAGAATCAAACACAGCTGAAGGGATAACATTTTTATTTTATTTATTTTATTATTCATATTTCTATGCTGCCCACTCTCCGAGGACTCTGGGCGGCTTACACCAAAGACAGTGTACTAAATAGCATATTGCCCCCAACAATCTGGGTCCTCATTTTACCCACCTGGGAAGGACGGAAGGCTGAGTCAACCTTGAGCCGGTGAGATTTGATCCACTGATCTGCTGAACTAGCAGTCAGCTGAAGTAGCTGCAGTACTGCACCCTAACCACTGCGCCACCTCAGCTCTGATAACATCTTCTTCATCTTCATCTTCATCCATCTTCATCATCATCATCATCATCATCATCATCATCATCATCATCATCATCATGGCTTATGTCTTTCCAAATTCAAATTTTTAACTTCGAATTCCATATCTCAGAGATAAAGAGCTGACATTCGGCTGCATCACAACCAGAACATGAAAAATATAACCAGAGTCACAATTCCCCAGTGCAATTCCTCCATCCACCCCCTCCTGTTAATTGAAACTTTTTGCCTACTTTATTGAACAATAAAAATGACAGGAAGTATTCCCAGGTGTCCTTCAGTCTTAAAAAAAAAAAAGAGGGGGGGAGGGAAACGGATAACGGGGTCCCGGCAAAGGTGACATAAATTAATGTGCTGAGCCCAGCTATCAAACATTTTGATATGTGAATTGCCTGATATTTCTATAATGCCGTCTTATGATTGGAAATGTTATCGCTTCCATTGAATCAATAGGAAATGTTAAAGCTCGGCAGAACCCCAATTACAAAATAAAGCTCCAAGGTTAACATCTGGGACTGGCAGAGATAGAAACAATTTCTATTGTCATAGCTTTCTGACAAGTAAATGTCAGAAACATAACACCTTCCACCGAGCTTTGTGAAAAGCACATGTAAAAGAGTGATTGCGAGGCAGTCCCAAGTCAAATCACCTGTCAGCCTTGGTTTGACGTAGAATTACTTTTGTTTTATGCATCTATTAACCTTGAACTATCAGCATTTGTTTTAATGTTCTGCTCTGGAGTGACCTAAATATACTTCCTTAATGCACTTAACCGAAGCGGCAGTTAAAAATGGAAGCTGAAAAGAAGAGAGAGGCATGGACTGACGTTGTCCCAAACTGGCTGTCTCTTGAAGCCCAGTTCTGAATTAATTGAGTTCAGGGTCAATCCAGCTTATCGGAGATTCTCAATGGGTGGGCTTCCACTGGAGTCATTTGCGTAGCTTCTCTTTCGCTCCCTTTATCTCAAAGTCTATTATGAAGACAGGAAAGAAACATTGAAAGGCCTGCCTTTCAGGAGAATGAAGAAGCATTAAGGGCCTTCAAGTCCATCACCTGCAGTTCATCAATATTTGCATGTTTTCTCTCTGGCAAATTAGAAAGCTGCAGAAGTTTCTCCTTTTTCCATGAGCTTGTTCAGATCTACATTCCAGGGCTCTGGAATTCTGATTTATGAAAGAGACTTCCTGAAATCACTTATTATAGAGACTTTCAAATTTCTAGGTTCTATCATATCTCAAGACCTAAAATGGACACCAACATCAAAAATGTCATCAAAAAAGCACAACAAAGAATGTTCTTTCTGCGCCAACTCAGGAAGCTCAAACTGCCCAAAGAGCTCCTGATCCAGTTCTACAGAGGAAATATTGAGTCTGTCATCTGCACCTCTATAACTGTCCGGTTTGGCTCTGCAACCCAACAAGACAGACACAGACTTCAGAGGACAATTAGAACTGCAGAAAAAACAATGGCTACCAACCTGCCTTCCATTGAGGACCTGTATACTGCACGAGTCAAAAAGAGGGCTGTGAAAATATCTACAGACCCCTCGCATCCTGGACATAAATTGTTTCAACTCCTACTCTCAAAACACCATAGGGCACTGCACAGCAAAACAACTAGACACAAGAACAGTTTTTTTCCTGAACGCCATCACTCTGCTAAACAAATAAATCCCTCAATATACAAAAGTATGAAGGCTATTGCTTAACGCCTTGTAAGCTGCCCTGAGTCTCCGGAGAAGGGCGGCATATAAATCAAATAAAAAATAAAAATACTGTCAAACTATTCACTAAGGCTGCATTACTATTAGTCTTCTCATCGTTCCTATCACCCATCTCCTCCCACTTATGACTGTGTGACTGTAACTTTGTTGCTTGTATCCTTACGGTTTACATTGGTATTGATTGTTTCCTAGTATGATTTGATTGCTTATTTGTTCCCTATGACTATCATTAAGTGTTGTACCTTATGATTCTTGACGAATGTATCTTTTCTTTTATGTACACTGAGAGCATATGCACCAAAGACAAATTCCCTGTGTGTCCAATCACACTTGGCCAATAAACTATTCTATTCTATTCTATTCTATTCTATTCTATTCTATTCTATTCTATTCTATTCTATTCTATTCTATTCTATTCTATTCTATTCTATTCTATTCATGGCACTTTCCACTCTTGGTTCCATTCCTTTGTGCATTGATAAAATACGATGACAATTCCACTGTGCAGAAGTACAGTACATCAAGATTCAACTTGCGCAATGATTTATGGTGATGCTGAATCATGATGATGGTGATAGTGATGAAAACGACACTTAGTCTTTTAGTTTGCATGTTCCATCTTTCCTGATGGAAGAGACATCTACCTGGATCGTCATGCTTTTGACTGGGCAATTGCTTTCTTTCCCATAAAAAGTAGCAAGATTTTTTTTTTTAAGTATTCCTTTTGAATCCAGCAACTCCCATTCAAACAATGAGAAGAGGTAGCCTTCCAAATTTCTTTATTATTAATGATGAATAGATTCTACAGCTTATACAGGTAGCCCTCAACTCATAACCATTAGGTTGGCATAAAATCCCTTCCAGCCAGGGGTGAAATCTAAAATTTGTTACTACCGGTTCTGTGGGCGTGGCTTGGTGGTGGGCATGGCCAATTTTTTGTTCTTTTAAAACGATTTTTTCTACAACCTCTTCAGCGAAGAGGTTGTAAAAAAAAATGCTTTCAAAAGGCTCTGATGATCCCAGCTCAGTTGCCTGATTGGCAGAGGCTTTTTTTCTTTTAAACGCTCCATCCACACGTTCATGCGATGTCAAAAACTGTTGTGGCCTGTCAGCGGCCTGTGCAGTTAGTAGCTGATTCTGACAGCAAGGAGGCTGGTGTGGTGCTGTGCCAGCAGCCTGTGCAGCTGGCGCTCGAGTCAGACAATAAGGAGGCTGGAGAAGATGTGGTGCCAGAGGTGAGGATTCAGCCAGGGCCTTCAGAACCTCCAGAAGCTCCCATAAGTGAAGAGGAAGAAGAGGAGGAGCCTCTTCTCGATGCACGGGCGCGCAGAGCTGTCAAAAGGCAGGAGTGGCTCATCAGGAGGAGGTCTCCTCAAGAGTAAGGCTTGGGGCTGATTGGCCACTCCCCTAGCCTATTTAAGGAAAGATGATGACTGATGCAATTTGCAGGAAACAACTTCGTTCATATTCCTTCGCATCTTGATTCCAGAAACGTTTGATTCGGCTCTTGTTTCTCTCTTGACAGTTTTCCTGCAAATTGCTTCTCAGCATTCTGCCAAGCACAGTAAGTTTACGGTTATCTGAAATACTGTGCCTCAGAATTGAGTTATTATTCTTTGGATTCTTGTCAGCTGTTAATGAAGTTAAATTAACAGCCCTTGTTCAGAAAAGACTGATTTAAACTGTACTTGTGTTCGAACAACTACTAAGAAAGTTCACTAGTAGTCTTTAATTAGTAAACTAAGGTTTGTACAGACTTCGTGTGTGATGTGTTCTTTGGGATCTATAGCTGGGGCAGAACAAAAACACAGTGATATAGGACTGGATTGTTGCCACTACCGGTTTGCCAGAACCGGCTGAATACCACCTCTGTAAAGCACTATGAAGTGGTATATAAGTCTAAGTGCTATTGCTATTGCTGATAGATGCTGGACTAGAAAAGTGAATTATTAACCAAATGCATGCAGGACTAATGGAAAGAACTGTGGATTACATGCAATTGAAAGCATCTTGAGGCTTTAGAATAAAGAGAAAGACAATCGAAGTGAACTAAGTATTTATTTGGATAAAGATATCGGGGAAATTGGAGCAACAGTGAAATCCAGATCATTCATTAACAAAAGAAAACAATATTGCTCTGAAAACAAAATAGCCATTTCAATAAATTCCTGATACCGATTTAGAACACGTCATCTGGAAGGAAAAAAAAAACTGTCAAAAATAATTTCAAAATAACACTCTGAGACTCTGGAAAGAGTGCAAAAAAGAGCAACAAAGATGATTAGGGGACTGGATGCTAAAACATGTGAAGAATGGGTGCAGGAATTGAGTATGTCTAGATCAGGGGTGTCAAACTCACGTCATCATGGCTGCATCACATGACATATTGGGACTTTTTCCCCCTTCGCTAAACCAGGCATGGGTGTGGCCAGCAAATGACATATCCGGCCCACAGGCGGGGAGTTTGACAGGCCTTGTCTAGACTAATAAAAAGAAGGACTAGGGGGTGACATGATAGCAGTCTTCCAATATTTGAGGGGCTCCTAGAAAGGTGAGGGGGTCAACCTATTCTCTTTTTTAAAAAATTAAACTTTATTATTAAAAAAAAGGCATTTAAAAACATACAAGTTTCTCTCAACTGAGAAACAAATTTACATATACAGTACATAAACTTCACCTATTGACTAATTTCCATTATTCTATATAAATATATTTTGCGTATTATATGTACATATATACAGACATACAATAAAATATTCCATATTCTATCGCTCCGACAGTGCTGTTTTTTGTTATATTAATTTCTTCTAAATTTCATCTCCACCCATTTCCTTTCCTCTGGTTTATCCATTGGTACCATCTATTCCATGTTTCATAATATTTAGAGTCCTCCTTGTCCTGTAACTCTAAAGTTAATCTGTCCATTTCTGCGCATGTATATATTTTTTGTATTAATTCCTGGTCCGTTGGCAGTCGATCGCTTTTCCAAAATTGTGCTAGCGCTAATCTTGCCACCGTGATTACTCTAAAGGACCAGAAGGCAGGACAAGAAGCAATGGGTGGAAGCTAACCAAGGAGAGAAGCAACTTAGAACTAAGGAGAAATTTCCTGACAGTTAGAACAACTTGCCTCCAGAAATTGTGAATGCTCCAACACTGGAAGTTTTTAAGAAGATGTTGGATAACCATTTGTCTGAAGTGGTGTAGAGTTGCCTGCTTGAGCAGGGGGTTGGACTAGAACAGGGGTCTCCAACCTTGGCAACTTTACGGCTTGTGGACTACTGGCTGAGGAATTCTGGGAGTTGAAGTCCACAAGCCGTAAAGTTGCCAAGGTTGGAGACCCCTTGACTAGAAGACCTCCCAGGACTCTTCCAACTCTGTTAACAGCTTCTTGGAAAGCAAAAATATTCCTTTATCCAGAATGTCACAGAAATACAGGTTTATTATAAACTCCAAAGAAAACTGCAGGTCATCTCTGTCTCAATATAACATTCCTGCCTGATATCAAGGTTTGATTTATTGGTATAAGATTATACCTTTCAGATACAGTTAGAGCACACTGGATGAAAGAACTGAAAACAGAAGGGAAATAACTATGGATGTTCTTCTGCATTTTTCAAAAACCCAAATGAAAAAAATTCTACAAATCCACTTTCTCTAGCAGATGTCCTAGCTTCATGCCTCAACTCTGCTTGCATGCTAAATGTAACATGTATCTTCCAAAGTCAAGATGTGGTTAATATTTGGACTTTCATTACAGAATAACATTTAGAAAATTTTGATTGATTGTATGTATGTATGTATGTGTGTATGTATGTATGTATGTATCTGTCTGTCTGTCTGTCTTTCTCTGTCTGTCTATCTATTATCTATTATCTATATCTATCTATCTATCTATCTATCTATCTATCTATCTATCTATCTATCTATCTATCTATCTATCTATCTTCTATCATCTATCATCTATCTACCTACCTACCTATCATCTATCTATCTATCTATCTATCTATCTATCTATCTATCTATCTATCTATCTATCTATCTATCTATCTACCTACCTACCTACCTACCTACCTACCTACCTACCTATCATCTATCTATCTATCTATCTATCTATCTATCTATCTATCTATCTATCTATCTATCTATCTATCTATCTATCTATCATCTATCATCTATCTACCTACCTACCTACCTATCATCTATCTATCTATCTATCTATCTGTCTGTCTGTCTGTCTGTCTGTCTGTCTATCTATCTATCTATCTATCTATCTATCTATCATCTACCATCTACCTTCCTACCTATCATCTATCTACCTACCCACCGACCCATCCATCCATCCATCTATCTATCTATCTATCTACCCATCCACCGACCTACCTACCTATCTACTATACCTAACTAGTTATCTAGCTAGCTATTTCCATCAGTATGAAGCATGGGTGTAATCCAGCAGGTTCTGACAAGTTCTGGAGAACTGGTAGCAGAAATTTTGGGCAGTTCGGAGAACCAGCAAACACCACCTCTGGCTGGCCCCAGAGTGGGGTGGGAATGGAGATTTTGCAATATCCTTCCCCCAGGAGTGGGGAGGGAATGAGGATTTTGCAGTATCCTTCTCCTGCCACGCCTACCAAACCACACCCACCAAGCCACACCACACCACGCCCACCAAGCCACGCCCACAGAACCGGTAGTAAAAAAATTTGGATTTCACCACTGCTATGAAGTCTCATGGCTGCTCATATTTCCCAACCTGCAAAGCTCCTTTCTAATATTTTCCCCAAAGGGTCTTCAAAATATTGTTCCGAAAGTTGAAAAAGGCATTCCTGAAAATAATCTTGAACTTCTCCCTTCCTTTTCCTCAAGTGTGTCTATGCAATCCACAAAAATATTGAAAATATATATATATATAATTGCATACAACTCCAATTGTACTGTAGTAGGTGCCTTTTTCTTTTTACTATATCTTGCAGACAACCCTCTGCCCTCCTCTGAAATTCCACAAAAGCGTGGAAGTCACAGCAGATGCAGAAATCTTTACGAGATGGGAAGACAAGGCCCTTTGGTCTGTTGGAAAGCTTGGATTGTACCAAGGACAAGACAGTGAGCTGCTGTACTTTCCACCAACTCCCATCATAAAGATAAGCCTAAAGCATCACCAGAATAATTTCTAAAGCACCCTGAGGATCAAGTGAAAACAGCTGCAGCCTCTTTTATAGGAGAAGTAAAACTCCAGAAAATTGCAGCACAGCAGGACTCTTGTTTGTTTCCATTTGTTCTAAGATGCACATCTTTGCTTCCCCTAATACGTGTCTTTCTTGCAAACGAGTTCCTCTAATTGATGGTAGGTTTTCTCTTATTTTTGCCACAATATTTTCTGTGCCTTTTTAAAGAGAGAGAGAGAGAGAGAGAGAGAGAGAGAGAGAGAGAGAGAGAGAGGGAGGGAGGGAGGGAGGGAGGGAGGGAGGGAGGGAGGGGAGGATAGATAGATAGATAGATAGATAGATAGATAGATAGATAGATAGATAGATAGATAGATAGACAGACAGACAGACAGACAGACAGACAGACAGACAGACAGACACAAACAGACAAATGTTAGCGATAGATAGGTAGATAGATGATACACATGATGATAGGTAGGTAGGTAGGTAGGTAGGTAGGTAGGTAGGTAGGTAGGTAGATAGATAGATAGATAGATAGATAGATAGATAGATAGATAGATAGATAGATAGATAGATGGGATGGGATGGATGGATGGATGGATGGTTGGTTGGTTGGTTGAATGGATGGATGGATGGATGGATGGATGGATGGATGGATGGATGGATGATAGACAGAAAGAGGCAGACACAGACAGAGAAATGATAGAAATTGGTAGATAGATGATAGAGATGATGATAGCTTGATAGATAGAAAGAAAGATAGATAGATGATAGATGGATAGATAGATAGATAGATAGATAGATAGATAGATAGATAGATAGACAGACAGACAGACAGAGGCAGACACAGACAAATGTTAGAAATAGGTAGATGATAGAGATGATGATGATAGATAGATAGATAGATAGATAGATAGATAGATAGATAGATAGTAGACAGACAGAGGCAGACAAATGTTAGAAATAGGTAGATAAATGATCGAGATGATGATAGAAAGAAAGAAAGAAAGAAAGAAAGAAAGAAAGAAAGAAAGAAAGAAAGAAAGAAAGAAGGATGGATGGATGATAGATAGAGGGCAGACACAGACAGACAAATGTTAGAAATAGGTAGATGATAGAGATGATGGATAGATAGATAGATAGATAGATAGATAGATAGATAGATAGATAGATAGGATGGATGGATGGATGGATGGATGATAGACAGAAAGAGGCAGACACAGACAGAGAAATGTTAGAAATTGGTAGATAGATGATAGAGATGATGATAGCTTGATAGATAGAAAGAAAGAAAGAAAGAAAGAAAGATAGATAGATAGATAGATAGATAGATAGATAGATAGATAGATAGTAGACAGACAGAGGCAGACAAATGTTAGAAATAGGTAGATAAATGATCGAGATGATGATAGAAAGAAAGAAAGAAAGAAAGAAAGAAAGAAAGAAAGAAAGAAAGAAAGAAAGAAAGAAGGAAGGATGGATGGATGGATGGATGGATGGATGGATGATAGATAGAGGGCAGACACAGACAGACAAATGTTAGAAATAGGTAGATGATAGAGATGATAGATGGATAGATAGATAGATAGATAGATAGGTAGATAGATAGATAGGATGGCTGGATGGCTGGATGGATGGATGGATGGATGATAGACAGAAAGAGGCAGACACAGACAGAGAAATGTTAGAAATTGGTAGATAGATGATAGAGATGATGATACCTTGATAGATAGAAAGAAAGAAAGAAAGATAGATAGATAGATAGATAGATAGATAGATAGATAGATAGATAGATAGTAGACAGACAGAGGCAGACAAATGTTAGAAATAGGTAGATAGATGATCGAGATGATGATAGAAAGAAAGAAAGAAAGAAAGAAAGAAAGAAAGAAAGAAAGAAAGAAAGAAAGAAGGATGGATGGATGGATGATAGATAGAGGGCAGACACAGACAGACAAATGTTAGAAATAGGTAGATGATAGAGATGATAGATGGATAGATAGATAGATAGATAGATAGATAGATAGATAGATAGATAGATAGGAGAACCGAGAGAGAGAGAGATAGAAATAACAGCACCACAACATTCACAACATTCAAAAAGGTACATTCAAAGTCACTTTTCATTGTTGCTGGATAGGTTAAAAATGCAGAAAAACATCACTTAATGTAAACCGCACAAATTTATTCCCCGCCTTTAATATAGGATCGTAAACGCCGGTATGGCCGAGGAATTAGATAGTGCAGGTTTAGACGGAGCCGTGGCTGTCACAGTATAAAGCAATTTTCAGTTGCCATAAAAACAGGCACCACGAACAGCCATCAAATGTGTACTGGTAGATTTGTGTAACACCATAAATGTGGAGATTGAGTTAAACCAGCTTGGGTGTTTGTGCATGGACGGAATCTTAAGCTGGTTGAGTTTGCGCAGAGCATTAAGCCACTGGTACAAAGCGCTGGTACAAAGCAAGTTGAAATTAATCAAGTTTCACACATTATGCAAAAGCCGTTGACAAAAAGCTACCTTCTTTAAGCTTGGATGATGGAGATTCTCAGTCATCCAGGTCATGGCCATCCGAAAGCTGCTTTTTCAAAAGGCAATTGGACTTCCTTGTTTTTTTCCTATCCTACTCATCCAAGGAAATTTCAGTCAGAACTAAGGAAGCTTCTTGGATGAGAAGCGAAACCTCTTTCAAGAAAAACACAAGAAGGTCCAGTTGCCTTTTGAAAAAAGCACTTTTGGGGACTTCTTTAAGCTTGTGGTGCAAACACAACCGATTTCTTGCCCCCATCTAGGTGTTTCAGGTTTGCAGATTCTCCAAAGCGATGGGTCTCAAATGATATTTCAGGAATCTTCCTTTCAACAAATCTGCCATAAATCAATAGAATAGAATGGAATGGAATGGAATGGAATGGAATGGAATGGAATGGAATGGAATGGAGTAGAGTAGAGTAGAGTAGAGTAGAGTAGAGTAGAGTAGAGTAGAGTAGAGTAGAGTAGAGTAGAGTAGAGTAGAGTAGAGTAGAGTAGAGTAGAATAGGAGTTGGAAGGGACCCTGGAGGTCTTCTAGTCCAACCCCCTTCTCAAACAGGAAACCCTACACCATTTCAGACAAATCATTCTCCAATCTCTTCTTAAAAACTTCCAGTGTTGGAGTATTCACAACTTCTGGAGGCAAGTTGTTCCACTGATTAATTGTTCTGACTGTCAGGAAATTTCTCCTTAGTTCTAGGTTGCTTCTTCAGATTAAGGTTACTTCAGATTAACAGAGTTGGAAGGGACCTTGTAGGTCATCTAATCCAACCCCTCCTGCCCAAACAGATCCTACACCATTTTTGACAGATGGCAGTCCAGTCTCTTCTTGAAAGCTTCCAGTGATGAAGCTGCCACAACTTCTGAAGGCAACTTCTGTTCCATTGGTTGATTGCTCTCTCCTTGATTAGTTTCTATCCATTGCTTCTTGTCCTGCCTTCAGATGCTTTGGAGAATAGCTTGACTCCCTCTTCTTTGGGGCAGCCCCATAGATATTGGAAGACTGCTATCATGTCTCCCCTAGTCCTTCTTTTCATCAAAATAGACCTACCCAGTTCCAGCAACCATTCTTCATATGTTTTAGCTTCCAATCCCCTAATCCTCTTTGTTGCTCTTCTCTGCACTCTTTCTAGAGTCTCAACATCTTTTTTACATCGTGGTGACCAAAACTGAATGCAGTATTCCAAGTGTGGTTTTACCAAGGCTTTATAAAGTGGCATTAACACTTCCCGTCATCTTGACTTAACTTTTGGAAGCTCAATTTAATAAGTGCTTTTACTTTTTTTTTTTTTTTCATTTTAAGTCCCTGTTTACAAAGGACAGGAAAAAGAGTCACATTTGTTCGCTTTTCTCTCAAAAGACTTATTTTTACTTAACTTTTTTTTAATGCTGTCTTTAAAGTTTACATTTATATGTAAATGTTCCTTTACAGTCTTCATAGGATCTGAGAGTTAGGGTTAATCCCTAAACCTTCCATTCTACAGCTTGATCATCATTCTCCATACTTATAAGGTAAAGGTAAAGTTCCCCTTGCACATATGTGCTAGTCGTTCCCAACTCTAGGGGGCAGTGCTCATCTCCATTTCAAAGCCGAAGAGCCAGCGCTGTCCGAAGACGTCTCTGTGGTCATGTGGCCGGCATGACTAAACGCCAAAGGCGCACGGAACGCTGTTCCCTTCCCACCAAAGGTGGTCCCTATTTTTCTACTCGCCTTGTTTACCTGCTTTCGAACTGCTAGGTTGGCAGAAGCTGGGACAATAACGGGAGCTCACACCATTACACAGCACTAGGGATTCGAACCGTTGAACTGCCGACCTTTCGATCGACAAGCTCAGCATCTTAGCCACTGAGCCACCACATCCCTTTTTCTCCATACTTGCTCTTCTCTAAATATGTTCTGGCCAGAACAACCTTTTCTAAGATGTCTTATAATTGTATCAATTCTTCCAAACACTCTGAATTTTTGCTAACCTTCTACCCTACCATTCCCCCCCCCTTTTTTTTTCTTCTGATCATGTTAAGCTACCTTATTCTACCCTGCATGGAGTACCTCCAGCATAGTACAATATTGGTTGCTCTGAATTGCAGAATTCTTAGGGTTTGTTTGGCCATCATGCAGTTAGCAGATTTCACTGCTTTAAGGTTGGATCTTTCGGTATAAACACCACCTCTTGTGCCAAATCCATTTGATCTTCTCACGCTTGGCTGCCTTTCAAGAACAGTCTTAGCTTAGCTTTCCTTGAAACATTCCCTGAATTAGTCTGTAAAGATTCTCAGTCATCCAGGTCATGGTTGTCCCGAAGGTGCTTTTTCAGGAGGCAACTGGACTTTCTTGGTTTTTTTTCTTTGAAGACATTTCGCTTCTCATCTAAGAAGCTTCTTCAGCTCTGACAGGACAGTGAAGAATGGAAGGATTTATATTTGTTCTGACCCAGCTCCCCAAACACAACAAACTCTCTGTAATCAATCAATGATTCTTTTATTAGGAGCGCCAGCAGCCCCAGCAAAAAGTCTCTTTCTCACCGCAGGCTAACAAGCCCGTCTGGCAGGGAAATGAATAATTGTCTGCCACATCTATTAAACTCTGCCCCCTGTCTTTTATCCCCAGAGCTAGGGTGCAGCTTTGCTAGCAACGGTGGCTCTTTCGTCCCAAGGATCAGCCCATAGATTTCCACTGCTCTCCTCTCCTCTGCCTTCTGTGCATCCACACATCAGGCACTGGACCCAGCTGTTCCTCGTCTTCCTCATCAGCCACCTCCAGACCTGGGGGCTGTTGACTCTCCATCTGAGGGCTGACGGATGGCCCAGGCTCTGCCCCCATCTCTCTCTCTCTCTCTCTCTCTCTCTCTCTCTCTCTCTCTCTCTCTCTCCCTTTCTCTCTCTCTCTCTCTCTCTCTCTGCCAGCTCCATTCCCTCTTCCCCCTTGAAGCTCTCAGGTTGCCTTGATGCTGATCCTGACTCACACGCCTCCTCCTTATCTGATTCAGCTGCTGGAGGGGCCGGCAGCCGACAGGCCACGATAATATTCCTTGCAGAAAGCTGATCGTTTGCATCCTTTTGGAGTGTTTCAATGATCCTCTCTAAGCAGTTTACAGAGTCAGCCTATTGCTCATCTCTCGGTTGGATTACTGCAATGCCCTCTACATGGGGCTGCCCTTGGGGTGTACCCAGGGGCTCCAACTGGTCCAGAATGCAGCCACGCGAGTAGTTATGGGTGTGTCCTGCTACTACCACATAACATCACTATTGCGCAAGCTGCACTGGTTGCCAGTGGCCCTCCAGATCCGCTTCGAGGTGCTGGTATTTACCTATAAAGCCCTTCATGGCATGGGCCTGGGGTATCTGCAGGATCGCCTCCTACTGGCCTCCCACCGCCCAGTGTGCTCACATAGGGCTGCCCTCCTCCGGGTCCCCTCGGCTAGACAGTGTCGGCTGGCGGTCCCCAGGATGAGGGTGTTCTCTGTGGTCGCACCGAATCTCTGGAATGGGTTGCCCATCGAGCTCCAGACGGCTCCCAACCTCCGCACCTTCCGCACCGACCTAAAGACATGCTCTTTCACCAACTTCCCTGATCTGTTGTGAATTTTAACTTGGGGATTGGGGATTTTAAATTGGTTTTAATATTATTTAACTCTTATTTATTGTCGGGTTGTTTTATTGTTATGAGCCACCCCGAGTCCTGCGGGAGAAGGGCGGCATATAAATCTGACTAAATAAATAAATAAATAAATAAATAAATAAATAAATAAATAAATAAATAAATAAATAAATAAATAAATAAATAAATAAATAAATATTGCCTCCAACAATCTGGGTCCTCATTTTACTGACCTCAGAAGGATGGAAGGCTGAGTCAACCTTGAGCCAGTCAGGATCAAACTGCTGGCAGTCAGCAGAGTTAGCCTGCAATATTCCATTCTAACCAGTGTGCCACCATGATTCTGTCTTCCAAAGTGTTAGCAAAAGTCTTTATTCTCTTAGGAGGCATTAGAGATAGCAATTGCTCACACATAGGGAATGAAAAATTTCACAATGTTTGGTCCACCAACAATGTTATTTATTGCTGTCAAATAACCAGTTTTAAGCTGACACATGGTAGCATCATCAGTTATGGATTGATGGCATCTAAGATGGTCTTCCTTGGAAGCAAAGAAAAAAAGGAATCCAATCCTTCGACTTGTACAATGACTTTTTCAAGACTACTACAGCTATCTCATGGTAGATTGGCCATTTTTAAAATTTGCGTTACACTCCTAATTTCTTGTCGATCAGTCACACACCCAACCTCAAAGTCTTAGATTCCCTCAGCTTTGTTTGTTGTGAAGGAACAGTGTGCAGACAGCACACCCAACTGGCCTCACAAAAAAACTGTCCAATCAAAAATAGATAGTTCTGTCATTGTGCAAACGAGGGAGAGGGCAGTGCTTTCACACATAATGTAGGCATGCCTGGAGATGGCATCAATAAATCAATCAGAATAGAGCTGGAAGGGGCCTTGGAGGTCTTCTAGTCCAACCCTCTGCTAAAGCAGGAGACTATACCATTTCATACAAATGGCTGTCCAGTCTTTTCTTAAAAACCTCCGGTGATGAAGCACCCACAACTTCTAAAGGCAAACTGTGCCACTGGTTAATTGTTGTCACTGTTAGGAAGTTTCTCCTTAATTCCAGGGTGCTTATCTCCTTGATTAGTATCCATCCATTGTTTCTTATCCTGCCTTCAGGTACTTTGGAGAATACTTTGAACCTCTCTTCTTTGTGGCAGCCCCTTAAACACTGGAACAATGCTATCATGTCACCCTTAGTCCTTCTTTTCTCTAGACTATCCATACCCAATTCCTGCAAGAGTTTGAGAGAATTGGCCATACCCAATTCCTCAAGGAGGTTGAGAGACTGGGGTCATGCAATCTGTTTACAGTAGCATATATACAGCCCTACATGGCATGGGCCTGAGGTACTTGCAGGACCACCTCCTACTGGCCTCCCACCACCCAGTGCGTTCACATAGGGCTGCCCTCCTCCAGGTGCCATCGGCCAGACAATGTTGGCTGGTGGCCCCCAGGATGAGGGCGTTCTCTGTGGCCGCGCCGACCCTCTGGAATGAATTACCCACTGGGCTCCGGATGGCCCCCGACCTCCGCTCTTTCCGCGGTGGCCTGAAGACATGGCTTTTTCAGCAAATCTCCTGATCTGCTGGGAGTTTTTAGTTTAACTGTTGGGGATTTTAATTGGATTATTTTAGCATTAATTTATTGTTTGGTTGTTTTTATTGTTGTGAGCCGCCCTGAGTCCTTCGGGAGAAGGGCGGCATATAAATATGAATAAAATAAATAAATAAATAAAAATATAAGTTGAGGGAATCCTACTTACTAGCATTCTCGCCCATCAAAAATTCTGAAGTTAAACTAAATGGAGGGCAGAGTTGTACCATACCTATGGTATGTTATAGCTACCCACTGTGTCAGTTTGATGGTACATCAGTAGCAAAATATTCCCAAAGTGTAATTGTTGAAGGAGCAAGAACGAGACCTTGTCTTCATATGTGGCCCACCAACTTCCTGGAGTCATCTAGTTCAATGGTGGGATTCAACTGGTTCTGTCCGGATTGCGCAAACCAGTAGCGGCAACTGCGGGAGGCTCCGCCCACCCGCCCGGATGTAATGCATAACTACTGTGCATGTGCTGAACGCTGTGTACATGTGCAGAGGTGGTGCATGCAAGTGAAGTGAGCGGGCATGCGCTCATACTTATGAACCGGTAGGAAAGCTAAGTGTTGTGACCTAGTTTTCCTGAGTCATTAAAACACATGAGTAGTCCCAAATGTCACTGCGTTCTTTTATTTACTAGCTGAGCTGTCATTTTCTGGACTATCAGACTTTCCGTAGCTTGCCAAGAATCCTTATCAGTAAGCTAAACTACGCATGTCTCTCCACCCACATTCCTTCACACACTTCTTTCCTTTCTTCTCTTGCCAAGAAAGGACCGGCTGAGAAATAGCCGGCGCGAACTTTTGCAAAAATGTAACAATTAATTTTCTTAGTTAGTGAGATGTTTTATTTTCTTTATAACAAATAAATGAGTTTTATTAGAAGATATATCTCCGGGTTTTGTTTTCTTAAAGTATACTTGCAAGGAAAAGTCTCGATCCACTCCTCTTAATCAAGGTGCGATTATCCCAAAGCAGAATGGGATTAATCAGCGCCCTGACACCAAAAACCTCTTTTATTGCAACAGCTCTGTTTGGGGGCTTCTTTTCTGAAGCTTCGTTTCTGATGCTTTTTTCAGCCTCAGAAACCTCCGTTTGAGAAGCTGGGCAGGGCTACATTCGGAGTATAAAACGCACACAGATTTTCACCCTCTTTTGGGGAAAAAAGGTGCGTCTTATACTCTGAAAAATATGGTACTATCCATGATAAGGCAAAATATCATTAAAGCTGGTTGATTTAATCTGAATTTCCTGCAAGTCTAAATCTCAGCTTCTTTTTCTTTTGAATAGTTTAATTAACAGATTGGGCTTAGGACCTGGTTATTTGCGGGACCGCCTGCTACCACAAATAGCCTCCCACCGACCAGTACGCTCCCATAGAGAGGGGCTCCTCCAGGTGCCGTCGGCCAAACAATGTTGACTGGTGGCCCCCAGGGGGAGAGCCTTCTCTGTGGGGGCACCTACTGTCTGGAACGAGCTCCCCCTGGAGATACGGAGGATCCCGGATCTGCGTACCTTCTGTTGCACGCTTAAGACTTTTTTATTCCATCAAGCTGGCCTGACCTAAACTTTTCCTCTTTTTAAATGGGAATTTTAATTTGGTTTTAAATTATTGGGGTTTTAAATTTTCAGCCAAATTATTTAGTTCGTTTTACTTTATTTTAAATTTTGTATTCATATGTTTTATTCTATGGCTGTTCACCGCCCTGAGTCCTTCGGGAGTAGGGCGGTATACAAATTGAAATAATAAATAAATAAATAAATAAATAAACAGATAACAGAGTTGGAAGGGACTTTGTAGGCCATCTAGTCCAACCCCCCGCCCAAGCAGGAGACCCTACACCAGAGGTGGTATTCAGCTGGTTCAGACCGGTTTGCCTGAACCGGTAGCGGAAATCATGGGTGAGCCCACCCCCCACCCACCCCCACCCCCGGCTCTATGCCATCCTATTTAGGCACGTTTTTGAGGACGGGTGCATACACGGAAGGTGCGAGAGAGAGCAAAGTTCATGCGCAGAAGGATGGGCACATGCACGGAAGGCAGGCGCATGTACGAACCATGTGTGCATGCATATGAAGTGAGCATGCACATGCGTGGCGAACCGGTAGTAACATAATCTGAAACCCACTGCTGCCCTATACCATGTCTGATAGATGGCAGTCCAATCTCTTCTTGAAAGCCTCCAGTGATGAAGCTCCCACAACTTCCGAAGGCAACTTCTGTTCCATGGGTTGATTGTTCTCCCTGTCAGAAAACGTCTCCTCGCTTCTAAGTTGAATCTCTCCTTGGTCAGTTTCCATCCATTCTTCCTTGTCTGGCCTTTGGGTGCCTTGGAAAATAGCTTGACCCCCTTCTTCCTCTCTGTGGCAGCCCCTCAAATATTGGAAGACTGAATAGAGCCACCATTGATGCTTTTTTTTAATCAGATTCTAAGATACACTCATAAGATTGTCAGGATTTTTCAATAGCATACCCTTGGGTGTACATTTCTCTTGAGTTCAGTGGAAAGGAGAAAAAAACAGTATGCAATAATCTCATTTTTTTTCCCCTTTCCATTTCCAGTGTTTGGGTTCCATATCCCTTAAAAGAACATCACTTTGAGTGATTGGTTTGATGCCGACATGAAGAATATGCACTAAAAAACCCTTTTAGAAAGATTTATAATATTCACCTCAGGCTATTTTTAAGTCACCGTCAATCTTTATGGAAGTCGAGTTGAGATACATTTGTCTGCAGAAAAAGTCTGCAAGTTTCCGTTACCTTTCATAAACCAAGACTGAACAAATGGCTCTCGCGGTGAAACTGAGGTCTGCTAAAATGATTGGCTTGGACATTGAATTTCACACTGTCGTTTTGAAAAGGTCCATTTCTTGACTTCTTCCATTAAAATGAACTTGATTGTTTTGCAAATGATTTACAATTAAGGCTGCAATATATATATCAAGGTCTCTGGGTTTAGCTGAGAATTTTAGCTGCCCTTGCTCAGTTTATCTATTTATTCATCAAATTTAAGAGAACCAATTTGGACTAGTGGCTAAGCACCAGGTTTGAAGCCAGGAGATCTTGAGTTCAAGTTTTGATTTAGCCATGAAAGTCAATTGAGTGACTTTGGACCAATTACCAGGAGACGGTGAGTTCTAGTTCTGCCTTAGTCATGAAAGTCAATTGGGTGACTTTGGGCCAATCACAAGGACACAATGAATTCTCATCTCTCCTTAGCCATGAAAGTCAACTGAGTGACTCTGGGCCAGTCACCAGGAGACGGTGAGTTCTAGTTCTGCCTTAGTCATGAAAGTCAACTGGGTGACTTGGGGCCAATCACCAGAGACGGTGAGTTCTAGTTCTGCCTTAGTCATGAAAGTCAACTGGGTGACTTTGGGCCAATCACCAGGAGATGGTGAATTCTAGTCTCTCCTTAGCAGAGGTGGTATTCAGCCGGTTTGGATGAACCGTAACGGTGACTGTAAATGTATACAGTTAGTCCTCAACCTATAACTGGTTGCTTAGAAAACATTCAAAGTTATGACAGACCTACCTTGGAGCTATTTAAAATCCAGATTATGATGGTCCCAAAGGTGCTTTTTTCAAGAGGCAAAAGCTTTTTGGATGAGAAGTGAAATGTCTCCAAAGAAAAATGAAGAAAGTCCAGTTGCCACTTGAAAAAAGCACCTTTGGGATAACCATGACCTGGATGGCTGAGAATCCCCAAAGACATCCAGATTATGATGGTTAGCCTGACTAGGTGGCTTGGTGGCTAAGACACTGAGCTTGTCGATCAGAAAGGTCGGCAGTTTGGCGGTTCAAATCCCTAGTACAGGTCTCCTGCGTGAGCAGGGGGTTGGACTAGATGACCTCCAAGGTCCCATCCAACTCTGTTATCTGTTAGTATAATAAACTGGAATGTGGCATTGGTACTAGACACTGAGGTCACCATCCCCCACCATTTCTCTCCATGCCCACCATCACCCTGATGTCCCTGGTTGCCCTCTCCCAATTTACAGAACCCATCTCTTCCACCTTTATCTCTCCTCCAAGGTCCCTCCCAGTCCTGCAATTATATGACTGTGGCACTAATGATAGGGAGTGCCGGTGACTCTTCTTCACATGATATATTCAAGGAGCAACCAGGCACCGATCCGTCTGTGATGCTTCATTCTGGATTCCTGCATCGAGTAGGAAGTTTATTGTTTGTTTGTTTGTTTGTTTTTTAATTTTATTTTTTTTAATTTGATTTATATGCCGCCCTTCTCTGGAGACTCAGGGCGGCTTACAATACGCTAAGCAATAGCCTTCATCCTTTTGTATATTTATACAAAGTCAGTTTATTGCCCCCACAATCCGGGTCCTCAATTTACCTACCTTAGAAAGGATGGAAGGCTGAGTCAACCTTGAGCCTGGCGAGATTCGAACCTGCAGTAATTGCAGGCAGCTGGTCTTAATAACAGGGTGCTTTAGACCACTGTACTACCAAGGCTCTTATTATTTTATTTTATTTTATTTTTATTTTATTTGTTTGTCAAACATGTACAAGATAACAAGTATAGGTATGAATATAAACATGAAAAAAGGAAGTAAATACAGATAAATGGGGACAGTAAGACAGGGATGGTAGGGACGTTGGTACACTTATGCACGCCCTGTTTACGGACCTCTTAGGAATTGAGGTTGAAGCTGTGAGGGTTTGAGGCTGTAACAATGGAGTTGTTCTGCACCAGCTACGGACCCCAAAGAACGCAGCACACACAAAGTTTGTACAAAACTTAATTTACTAAAATAACTCAGTCTGTTTCAAAACAAAGGCTGTTAATAAACTTTCTTAACAGCCTACAAGAAACCAAAGATAAAGTAATCACAATCTTACTAAGGTTGGCAGAAAGCCCAGAAGCAATTTGCAGAGAATCCAGACGCGAAGTAGAGTGAACTAAAGTTGTTCCCTACAAATTGCTTCAGTCGGCGTTCCTCCTTAAATAGGCTAAGGGGGTGGCCAATTAGCCCCAAGCCTTACTCTCGAGGAGACCTCCTCCTGAGGAGCCACTTCTGCCTTTTGGCAGCTCTGCGCGCCCGTGCATCAAGAAGAGGCTCCTCCTTTTCGTCCTCTTCACTTAAAGGAGCTTCTGGAGGTTCTGAAGGCCCTGGCTGAATCCCCGCCTCTGACACCAAATCTTCTCCAGCCTCCTCATTGTCTGACTCAAGTACCAGCTGCACAGGCTGCTGGCGCAGCACCACACCAGCCTCCTTGCTGTTAGAATCAGCTACACTCTGCACAGGCCGCTGACGGGCCACAACAGGAGTCGGGTAGAACATTCCAGGCATTGACCACTCAGTTGCTGAAGTCGTATTTTCTGCAATCGAGTTTGGAACGGCTTACCTTGAGCTTGTACCGATTATTTGCCCATATATTATGGTGGTTGAAGCTGAAGAAGTCATTGACAGGCAAGACGTTGCAGCAGACAATTTTGTGTACTATGCTTAGAATGAACCACAGGTGGCTCAATTCCAGATTGTCCAAGCCCAAAATTTCAAGCCTAGAGGCAATGGGAATTCTATTGTGAGCAGAGGAGTGGAGGACTCTTCTCGTGAAATCCCTCTGAACCCGCTCAATTCTGTTAATGTCCAATATACAGTGTGGGTTCCAGGCGAAAGTTGAACATGATTGCTTCATAACAGCCTCTTCCGACTCTTTTCTAAACACTGGAAAAGATGTCATACAGAAGAAGGTCAAATCCTGTTCTCCATCAGTCCTGAGTGCAGGACATGGAATAATATATTTAAGTCCCAAGAAGGCAGATTCCAATTGAATGTTAGTGGGGGGGGGGAACCCTCCTGGGTGTAAAAACAGTTGGTTAAAACCTTGGTCTAGAGAGGTTGTGACTTCCCTTTCATTGAATATATTAAAACAGTGGCCAGACAGCCATCTACCTGGGAGGCGTTAATTTGGGTTCCTCCATTAAGCAGGGACGCAGTGGCTCAGTGGCTAAGATGTTGAGCTTGTCGATCGAAAGGTCGGCAGTTCAGCGGTTTGAATCCCTAGTGCCGCGTAATGGGGTGAGCTCCCGTTACTTGTTCCAACTTCTGCCAACCTAGCAGTTTGAAAGCACGTAAAAAATGCAAGTAGAAAAAATAGGGACCACCTTTAGTGGGAAGGTAGCAGTGTTCCGTGCCCCTTTGGCGTTTAGTCATGGCAGCCACATGACCACGGAGACGTCTTCGGACAGCGCTGGCTCTTTGGCTTTGAAACGGAGATGAGCACTGCCCCCTAGAGTCGGGAACGACTAGCACATATCTGCAAGGGAACCTTTACCTTTATTAAGCGGGGTGGGGTGTGTGAGATATAGAAGCCTAGCCATAATATTATTTCCATCCCTCACTCCTTTTTTCTCCTTTTTTTTTTACTATTATCACAATTATCGGTGTGGAAAGTATACTGTTTCATTTGATGTATTGCTTTTCTTCTTGATCTGAATTTATCATACTGACATATTTAATCATCATGAGCATCATCCAGCTAGGAGCACCATTTAGGATTTCTCTCTCTCTTTCTTTAATACTGTTGAAGCATTCAAGAGATGAAGGTCAAGACTATGCAATAACTGGATGAAAGGCAACTGAGGAAATATTTGAGCTGTAAGCTAGTAGGGGAAGTTTACATGAAGAAATCCCAGAAGACAGTATGAAAATGAAATATGAAGCTGCCCGGAGTTCTTCTTCTTTTTTTTTTTTTTGTAAGATAGACAGACATATAAATTTGGTAAATAAATAAACTCCCTCTATATTGTTCAGGGATTGGGAGGGAGGGAGGGAGGAGGGAGGGGGAGGGAGGGAGGGAAAGAAAGAAAGAAAGAAAGAAAGAAAGAAAGAAAGAAAGAAAGAAAGAAAGAAAAAAGAAAGAAAGAAAGAAAGAAAGAAAGAAAGAAAGAAAGAAAGAAAGAAAGAAAGAAAGAGAAAGAAAGAAAGGAGGGAGGGAGGGAGGGAGGGAAGACGCAGGAAGGAAGGAGGGGAGGAAAAAGAAAGAAAGAAAGAAAGAAAGAAAGAAAGAAAGAAAGAAAGAAAGAAAGAAAGAAAGAAAGAAAAAGATAGCTAGAAAGATAGAAAGATAGAAAGAAAGATAGAAAGATAGAAAGATCTATATTGTTCAGGGATTGGGAGGGAGGGAGGGAGGGAGGGAAGATGCAGGAAGGAAGGAGGGGAGGAGAAAGAAAGAAAGAAAGGAAAGAAAGGAAAGAAAGAAAGAAAGAAAGAAAGAGAAAGAAAGAGAAAGAAAGAGAAAGAAAGATAGAAAGAAAGATAGAAAGATAGAAAGATAGAAAGATCTATATTGTTCAGGGATTGGGAGGGAGGGAGGGAGAGAAGGAGGGAGGGAGGGAGGGAGAGAAGGAGGGAGGGAGGGAGGGAGGAAAAGAAGGAAGGAAGGCACGCAATTGTCAGAGCCTTTTTTTAACCTTTTAAAAAGACACCTATGTGGATGGGCAGAGACTCAGGCTGCCATCGCTACCGGTTCTCTGAACCACCTGCCACAATCGCTACCGGATCACCCAATCCGGTCTGAACCGGGAGCATTTCACCCCTGGCTGAATGTCAACATTCCGACTGATGAACCCAACCGAAATCAAGCGCGGCTGAGACGTTCCAATCTCTTAATGCAAAACTTTATTGAGTACCTCATATCAGCCAAGATGAGGGCAAAACCAGATCTGACTATTTCCCGTGTAAACCCATATAGTTAAAGTTCAGGACTTCCCTCCCCTCTCCCCCCCCACCTATTAGACCAGGTTATATTGTCCAATGGAGACTTCTAGTATTGTTGTGAGAAAGTCTTGCTTGGCTCTGGTAAACACCTGTCGAGATGTCCTTGGTTCCCATGGCTGACATCTTGATGTCTGGAGTTTTGTTCTATCTCCCCCTTCCCTATCACCCGTAGTTCATTGGCAAGCTGAGAAGCGATAATAGTTGCAACAGCAAAAGCGCCTTTTGAAACTTGACACTGGATTTATTTATTTCATATGAGACAGTTTTTCAACAATAATGTTTTGTTACCTGCTGGGAACTTTTGGGAATGAGTGGTACAGTAAAACAAATAAACAAGCAAACACCTGAGTCAATTAATCCCCCATCAAGGTCTAGGATATAGTTTTGTAGAAATCTTGGTTATTAAAGTTAGTTCAGCTCAAACAACAAGAACAACAAAAAAAAAAAGAATAACAACAACCAACCACCAGGAAAGCCTGCAAAACTAATGTCTCTTTTACAGCTTCCCTGAATGACCAATTTAATGATAATAGAAGGGGATTGTTTCTTCGTTACCGTTATAATTATATTCCTTGAATGATAATGAAAAGCATGATTAAAAATCTCAATCATCTTCCAGCAATGTTCAATTGTAATATGAATCAAGGCAACTCTCCAAGGGATAAATAATGAGCGTACAAATATTATCCATAACATCTCATAGTCTGCAGATATTAGCCAACTAATAATAGGAAGCAAGTCACCCCCAGCTGTGAGGACTTCAAGTCCAAACATCTCCCCAACCATAACTGAGGATTTTTATGGAACACCATGTAGGACTCCTGGCTCCTGGTTCCGTGACAATAACCCTGATGGGTGTTGTGGTCCTCCAGCAGCCTGCGGAGCTGGCAGCGGAGTCGGACAGTGAGGAGGCTGAGGAAGAACATGGGCCAGTCCTGGAGGCTGGGGAAGGCCCGGATGAGGGCTCTGCGTTGGAGGCAGAGATGGGGCCAGGGCCATCGGGGAGTGATACGCAGACTCCGGAGCCTCCAGAGGCTGACAGCAGAGAGGCAGAGGAACAGGAGGAGCCTGTTCCTAGTGCATGTCTGAGAAGAACTGCCAGAAGGCAGGAGCAGCTCAAGCAGAGAGGACAACTCAGGAGTAAGGCCAAGAGATGATTGGCCCCTCCCATAAGGCTTAAAAGACAGCAACGGCTCTTGGCCTCTGTGCCAGAAAACAACCGTTGAGAGATTTGGTTCTTGTTTCGCTGTATTCATTTCTTGTCGGCATCTTCTGCTTCTGAATTTTTGCCAAGAAAAGCCTTTGGCAGTTTGCCTAATTATATCAAGATCGGTGATAAACTGAGGAATGGTGTATTGAAGAATTTGCTTTAATTTAGTTTGGACTACGCTGAGAATGAGTTAATTCTCAGCTGTTTTCGAACTGTTTGTATTTAATCCTAACTACATGGGCCTGGGTCACAACAATGGGTTGGACTATCAGAAAGAAAGTGGTCCTAACTCATCCTGGAAACTTACACAGCTGGGAGATGTGAGGACTAAAACCGAGGTATCCTCAAACCTAATCCAACACCATAACTACTATAACCTAGTTGTTGTTCAGTTGAACATGGATGGGGGAAGTTGAGGCAGTGTGAGGTCCTTACCTAACAACAGTATGGTCTTGGCATAACAACTGTAACTGGGATTACCAGAACTGCTGTCATTAAGTAGTGCAATTATGTGATGTTTCTCCTAATGATGCTTAGTAGCTGAAATTCCAGTCCCAATTAGGGTTCTTAAGCAAGTACTACCTATATTCAGTGGTGGGATTCAGCCAGTTCGCACCACTTTGGGAGAACCGGTTGTTAACTTTCTGAGCAGTTTGGCAAATTGGTGGTTGGAAGAAATCATGAGGGCAGAGAACCGGTTGTTAAATTACTTGAATCCCACCACTGCCTATATTCCTGAAAGTTGGGGTGGATGAACAGAACAGAATAACAGTTGAAAGGGACTTTAGAGGTCTTCTAGTTCCAACCCCCTGCACAAGCAGGATACCCTATATCCGTGATGGTGAATCTATGGCACGCGTGCCCGAAGTGACACGCGGAGCCATGTCACCTGGAACATGCGGCGTCACCCATTTTTCTTCTGGGTTTCTGGCGTGCATGCGCACGTGACAATCAGCTGGCCTTTGTGTGTGCTGCAGTGCCAGAAACCAGAAGAGCTGGTCTTCCGTTTTCTGGCGTGAGCATGCATGCCAGCCAGCTGATCAGTGCGTGCACATGCACAGCAGTAACTGGAAGACTTGCTTGCTGATGCACATGCATGTGCCGGAAACCGGAAGTACCTGTTGTGACTCCAACCCCCGAGGCCGACTTATCAGAGGGAGAAGGCTCCGAACATGAAGGAGAAGAGTTGGTCAGGCCTCCCTCTCCAGGACCCTCCTCTCTGGCAATGCCTCAGGTGTCTCCCAAAGGAGAAGAGATTGGCCAGGAGCCAGGTATCTCCTTGCAGTCGGACAGTGACGGAGATAAGTCTTGGCTGGATCCACACCAGCGTCGGAGAGACAAGCGCACACAGCAGAAAAGGAGGCGTGCCAGAGATTAAGCTGAGTCACTGGACCACACCCCACAGGGGATAAAAGGGGGTGAGGTTTCAGACTCTGTGACGGACAAAACTAAACAACTAGCGAGTCACATTGTATCTTTGGAAACAACGTTATCTGCCTTGGATTTAATACGGACTGGACTTGACAATTCTTGAACTGTGTGTATCTTGTTTGGGTTTATCTGTCGGAGGAACAACCCCTCCCTCTATGAGTAAAGTTATTGGCAAGCAGCTACTGGGTTGCTGCCAATCCTCTTATCGAAAGAATTTGTTGTCTGCCAGTTTTATTTAACCCCTGGCTGTCTGTTTGTGTGCGTGTGTGAGACGGGGACAGAACAGTACCTTATCCAGTGTCCGCATGCCCCCGGGAAGCTCCTCTTTCTGTTCGTGGCCCTGACAAGCATGCATGTATGTGCAAAGTGCTCCCTTTTCAACACTTGGTGCCCCGCCTGCGTGCTCCCTTTCCGGCCCTCTGTGTCAGCCATGGGAACCAAGGATATCTCTGTGCCGAAAAGGTTTGCCATCACTGCCTTATATCATTCCCGACAAATGGCTGTCCAGTCTCTTCTTAAAAACCTTCAGTGATGGAATGCCGACAACTTCTGGAGACAAGCTGTTCCACCGATTAATTGTCCTCACTGTAAGGAAATTTCTCCTTAGTTCTAGGTTGCGTCTCTCCTTGATTAGTTTCCATCCATTGTTTCTTGTCCTGCCTTCTTGTGCTTTGTAGAATAATTTGACCTCCTCTTCTTTGTGGCAGTCCCTCAGATATTGGAACACAACTATCATGTCACTCCTAGTCCTCTAGTTTTCATTAACATATCCAATGCCTGCAAGCGTTCTTCATATTTTTAGCCTCCAACCCCCTAATAATCTTTGTTCCTCTTTTCTGCACTCTTTCCAGAATCTCAATATCTTTTTTATAATATGGTGACCAAAACGTGATGTAGTATTCTAAGTGTGTTCTTGCTAAGGCTTTATAAAGCAGTACTAATATTTCACATATTAGATCTTCATTTTCTCCTTCTGTTAATGCAACTTAAGATTGCATTGGCTTTTTTGACTGTTGCCACACACCACTGGCTCATATTTAAGTGGTTGACCAGATGAAGTAGTTGGCTTAAGGTGAGTTAAACTTCTCTGTCCTGTTGATTGTATTTTTACATCTGGATCATTTTTACGGCAAACGATGTGCTTTTTAGCGTTATTATTTCAAACTGCTTTGAGAGTTGGGATGGTTTGGAAAAACTCTATAAATGTAATATTTAAATAAGCAGTTTTCCCTGGATTAATTCTATTTGGGCACAGGAATGGGGCTTATCTTTACTCCAATAGGATCTGACAGGATCCACCATTACTTTAAGTTGATTCTGCTATTTCCATTAACTGATTGATTTCTGTTGACTGAGTTTTCTCCTTCAACCCAGAAGCTGCACTTTTCAAGTCAGAAAGGCATCTGCCCTTTTTGGTGTGTTTGCCGAGGAAGAATACGAGCTGAGTCAGTTTCAATTTATGAGCCATTGTATCCTGCTAAATCGTATGGTAAGGGGGAAAGTGCACACCCGTGACAGTGATTAAAACTTTACAATTAAAATGGGGATATTAATCAGTATCACACCGAGTTAACTCAGGTGATTTGAGACAAGTAAAGTCAAATCCTTGGAATGGAATGCGGGCCAAGGAGAGTTTTTCAAGAAAAGGTAGTGTGTGCTAAGGATACTCAAGGGCTTGGGTGCAATTAAAAAAAATCTGCAAACGTTTCACAGAGTAGTTGGACGTTAACTTGGTAGATGTATCTTTCTCTGAGCCAGTTGACTTCAGATTCTTATAAGAGAGAGAGGGGGAAAGGAGGAGAGAGAGAGAAAGAACATTAGATAGCTAGATGATAGATAGATTAGATTAGATTAGATTAGATTAGATTAGATTAGATTAGATTAGATTAGATAGATAGATAGATAGATAGATAGATAGATAGATAGATAGATGATAGAAAGATAGAGATAGAGACAGAGACAGAGACAGAGACAGAGACAGAGACAGAGATAGAGATAGAGATAGAGATAGAGAGATAGAAGATACCCTGTTTTCCCGAAAATAAGACATCCCCTGATAATAAGCCCAATCGGGCTTTTGAGGGCATATGCTAAAATAAGCCTCCTCCCAAAAATAAGCCCTCCCCAAAAATATTTAAATGCAGAGCTGGAAATCAGGTAAGACAGCAAGTGGAGCCCCATCTTGCCCCATGCACCCCAAAAGAATAAGACCTCCCCGAAAATGAGGCCAAGCATTTATTTCGGGGTTCAAAAAAATATAAGATGGTAGGTAGGTAGGTAGATAGATAGAGATGGATAAGATAGATAGATAGATAGATAGATAGATAGATAGATAGATAGATAGATAGATAGATAGAGATAGATAGATGAGAGAGAGAGAGAGAGAGAGAATAAATTAATGATAATGATAAATATTAATACTTCTGTGTTAGAAAGACCCAAGTGCTTCCATGGTGAAAGGATTTGCCAGTGACATCACCATAGCCTGGTTGAGGGCTCCATTCATGTCCCCGTGAAGTTGCCCACCAAAGTGGTACCCATTTATCTACTTGTGGTCACCTGCTTTCAAACTGCTGGGTTGGTGGGAGAGGGAGTGTGAAATGGGAGCTCACCCCACCCTGTGGCAACAACAGATCTCGAATGAAAGGCTGCCGATTGTCAGCCCGGCTTTCTAACTTCATTTAGAAACATCATTTAGATGATAGAAAAAAAGGTAGAGAAAGAGATAGAAACATAGTGATACCGATGATAGACATAAACAAACAAACAAACAAACAAACAAACAAACAAACAAACAAACAAACAAATACATACATACATACATACATACATACATACATACATACATAGACAGATAATAGATACAGACAGACAAACTGATAGATGAGAGAGAGAGCTATCATAGGAAGAGGATAGATGGTAGATAGATGATGGATGGATGGATGGATGGATGGACGGACGGACAGACAGACAGACAGATAGATAGATAGATAGAGGTAAATAATAAATTAATGAAATGATAGTAAGAGCAATACAGAATAGATGATAGAAGATGAAGATGAAGATGAAGATGAAGATGAAGAAGAAGAAGAAGAAGAAGAAGAAGAAGAAGAAGAAGAAGAAGAAGAAGAAGAAGAAGAAGAAGAAGAAGAAGAAGAAGAAGAAGAAGAAGAAGAAGAAGAAGAAGAAGAAGAAGTTGATAAGAGAGAGAGAGAGTTGAGAGAGAGAGAGAAATTGATTGATAGATAGATGATAGACAGGCAGACAGGCAGAAAAATGAAGATAGACCACAACATTTAAGAATCAGAATGGTATAGTGTTGAAACGAGAGACCTAAGTTCTAAACCCTGGAAATTCCCTGAAAGATTTTGGCCTGGTTTTTCCCTCTCAGTCAATGAACCAATGGAGCAGAATGGTGAATAGAATAGAATAGTATAGAATAGAATTCTTTATTGGCCAAGTGTAATTGGACACACAAGGAATTTGTCTTTGGTGCATACGCTCTCAGTGTACATAAAAGAAAAGATATGTTCATCAAGAATCATAAGGTACAACACTTAATGACAGTCATAGGCAACAAATAAGCAATCAAATCATACTAGGAAACAATCAGTATAAATCGTAAGGATACTAGCAACAAAGTTACAGTCATACAGTCATAAGTGGGAGGAGATGGGTGATAGGAATGATGAGAAGATTAATAGTAATGCAGCCTTAGTGAACAGTTTGACACTGTTGAGGGAATTATTTGTTTAGCAGAGTGATGGCATTCGGGGAAAAACTGTTCTCGTGTCTAGTTGTTCTGGTGTGTACAGCATCGTTTTGAGGGTAGGAGTTGAAACAGTTTATGTCCAGGATGTGAAAGGTCGGTAAATATTTTCCCAGCCCTCTTTTTGACTCGTGCAGTATACAGGTCCTCCATGGAAGGCAGGTTGGTAGCCATTGTTTTTTCTGCAGTTCTAATGATCCTCTGAAGTCTGTGTCTGTCTTGTTGGGTTGCAGAACCAAACCAGACACTTATGGAAGTGCAGATGACAGACTCAATTATTCCTCTGTAGAACTGGATTAGCAGCTTCTTGGGCAGTTTGAGCTTTCTGAATTGGCGCGGAAAGAACATTCTTTGTTGTGCTTTTTTTGATGAAGTTTTTGATGTTAGGTGTCCATTTTAGGTCCTTGTGATGGAACATTGCAGTCTGGACTCCCAGCAGGGAGGGGCTGCATTCCGGAGGAAGAAGAGACAATTGGATCCAGATATTTTGTGTGAGAGAACAAGGCTGAAGACAGCTCCTCCCTAATAGTTCCCAGAGTATATTGCACATATAGCTAGTAGAATCTTCAGTGTGGAACAATTGAGGTTGGAAGAATCGCTTTGTGTTATTCTTGATTTTGGATCTAACACTCCTGAATAGGAATGGGGACTCCCAAGTCCTGGTCCTTTCTTAGGCACAGAAATTGACTGAATGATTAAACTGGAAGGCATGATGGATGATGGTCCTTAGCTTGCAGTGAAGGAGTCTTCATTCTGTAATGAACCGATCCCGGCTGAGGACAACAATGCTAAGATGCATATAGATCTCTTCTTTTTTATTTCTAGAAAATGAAATTTGCATAGGTTGCAGTTTCTGTGACCTTAAAACAGTTGTCACTTTCTTGGAACTGTGAGCTAATTAGCATATCATTATTTTTCTTTCTTCTTTCCTTCCTTCTTCTTTCTCTTCCTCTTTCTCTCTCACTCTCTCTTTTCTTTCTTTCTTCTTCCTTCCTTCCTTCCTTCCTTCCTTCCTTCCTTCCTTCCTTCCTTCTTCCTTCCTTCTTACATTCTTTCTTTCTCTTTCTCTCTTCCTTCCTTCCTTCTCTCTCTCCCCCCTTTCTTTCTTTCTTTCTTTCTTTCTTTCTTTCTTTCTTTCTTTCTTTCTTTCTTTCTTTCTTTCTTTCTTTCTTTCTTTCTTTCTTTCTTTCTTTCTTTCTTTCTTTCTTTCTCCTCTAGGCTGTTCTTTAGATGCTCCAATGACATTGCAATTGCCCAATCAGCTAGTTCTTGCTGAATTTCTCTCTCTCTCCCTCCCGCTTTCCCTCTCTCCCTCCCTCTTTTTCTCTTCTCCCCCCCTCCCCACTTCTCATTTTTTTGGCTGACTACAACCGCACTTCCTTTAGTCTCTCTCGCGAAGGCTCTGAAATGACTAATTCTTTCTACATATTTCAGCACATCCTTAACTGCTAATAGAAGTCTGTGTGCAAGGCAGGGAACGGTACGCACCGATGAGATTTCCTCTCGCCATAATGTGTCGAATCTGCTCTTTATCTTATTCATTGTCAGGGCCTCATCTGTTGCAAGTCCAATCAATTTTTGTAGCTTTGAAAAGATATGTCCTCTTTTTAACTTTCCGAGGCCGAAGAAACGACGATGGGAGGGAGTCGAATTAAGCATTACCTTCTCACGCCAGTGAAATTTGATTGCTTTCAGAGAACTCGGGAAAGGAAATGTGGCTGACATGTCTCCCACCCCCACCTACCCCCCAATCTCCACATGGCAATAAGGTACGACGGCTGATTTATCAAACACAGCGTTCTCATCAAGAGCCAGAGAGGAACAGAGAAAGTTCAGACTGCTTCAAACACGTGGCTAATTTCTTTGTCATTTCACTGGATCGCATGGCCTCGGAGCAGCTGGGGTTGCAACGATGGATGCTCTCCAGATGGTATCTCACTTGACTTTTGGAAATGGAGAAGGTCATTTCTATTGGGGTCCAAAGCAAGGAAGAAAAAAACAAAACAAAACAGAACGCTAAACTTCTCTGTCTCCCTGGGGTGGGTGAGTGGGAATGACATCAGACTGAAATAGGAAGTCAATAAGTTGTCTAAAGGCATTATTCCATTTAGCTAGTGATTAGGTCTTGGATTTTAAAAAAAAAATGGTAAACCAAGAAAGGGATTTCTATTTTTGAACAAGGAGGCCAGGCACCGCGTTGAGACCTTGGTGTAATTAAATGGGACGGTTTTTCCTAGTTTGAATAAGTCTTTCTTTAGGCTGGAATGGAAGCAGATGCAGAAAATGTATTGTTGGTTTTTTTTTAAAAAAAAGAAAGATGAAAATGGCTTGTAAGCAACATTGGCTCCTGAAGTTTACACCTGAGGACAATCTATAATCCTACATATTGCAATGTTTTTTTTTTAGCCCAAAGGTTTTTTGTTTGTTTTTTTCTGAATAAAAGAGACCGTTGATCCATCAAGTCAAAATCTGGGATTTTTTTTTTTTAAAATAAGAGAATAACAGAGTTGGAAGGGACCTTGGAGGTCTTCTAGTCCAGCCCCCTGCTCAAGCAGGAGACCCTATACCAGGGGTCTTTCGGACTTCAGGGACCACTAAATTCATAATTTTAAATCCCGCGGACCACTAATACGATCTGCCTAATGACCAGCTGGGTGAGCATGGCTAGGTGGTCATGTGATTGAGTGGGCATGGCCAACTCAATGTCATTCACATCGAGGGGCACCTTGCCGGTCTCTACTCACTCCTCCTCTGCCAGTCACTCTTTGCCTCCCTGCCCAGGCTCCTTAGGGCCCCAACAGGAAACAGTTGTTGGAGCTAAGCAGGCACCATGAGAAAGAGTTGGCAAAACAGCTGGCTCGGTTCAAATTGGATCTGACTGAGAAGGAGGCTCAGCAGAAGCACCTCACTGAGGCCTAGGAGCATAGGCTTTCAAAGCAGAGGGAAGACCTGTGGGAGTGCAAGGCCAGGTACCGGCTCCTGGAGGCTCAGTGGGCTGAGATGGTCAGCCAGTTCCAGGCCATGATGCAGTCCCACTGGAACGAGGTCCTCTGGCTCTTCGCCACCAGCGGCACTTCCCTCCAGCCTTCGCCCAAAGCCCCACACCAGGAGGCCGAAGCAGGCCCCAAGTTGGAATTTCTGCCCCCCTCCAACCCACACAAAAAGACCTCAAAGGGGGAGACTCTCTGCAGCAACACAAACGTTCATTGCACGTATCCGTCCCAGGGGTCATAGTTTGAGGACCCCTGATTTAGTGCAATATAAAAAATGCAAATAATTTTTTCTGCAGACCACCAAAATTTTCTTCCGGACCACCAGTGGTCCACAGACCACTAGTTGGTGACCACTGCCGTATACGATTCCAGACAAGTATCTGAAAGAGACTGTCCAGTCTCTTATTAAATGCATATACATATGAATACGTACAGTATATGTATAAAATAATAAAACAAATTTCTGTAATAACAGAATAACAGAGTTGCCAAGGATATGTTGATCATTGCATATACCTTGGCCAATGGACCTCAATGGAAGGTGATACAATAAAGGAAATTGAATGGTGAGTTAAATGTGGTTGGCAGGCATTTGGTAATCTAAGCATAATTGTCAAGAACAATTATTATTCTGTTATTACAGAAATTTGTTTTATTATTTTATACATGTACTGTACATATTCATATGTATATGTATTTAAAAAGAGACTGAACAGTCACTTGTCTGGAATGGTATAGGGTCTCCTGCTTGAGCAGGGAGCTGGACTAGAAGACCTCCAAGGTCCCTTCTAACTCTATTCTATTCTACATATACGTAAATATAATAATAATAACAACAACAACAACAACAACATGGACAGTTCCTTGATAAGATCCAGGGAAAAGTAGATAAGGAAAAGACCTGGTTATGGCTGACCAATGAAGAAAGAAACAGAAGGCTTGATTCTTGCAGCCCAGGAACAAGCCATCAAAACGAATGTAATCAAAGCCAGAATAGAAAAATCTGCTGATGACCCCAAATGCAGACTCTGCAAAGAAGCAGATGAAACCATTGACCATATACTGAGCGGTTGCAAGACAATAGCTCAGACTGACTACAAACAACGCCATAACACAGTCGCTCAGATGGTCCACTGGAACTTGTGTCACAACTACCATCTGCCTGTAGCAAAGAACTGGTGGGATCACAAGCCTGAAAAAGTGGTCGAAAATGAGCATGCAAAACTACTGTGGGACTTCCGAATACAGACTGACAAAGTTTTGGAACACAATACCCCGGATATCACGATTGTGGAGAAGAAAAAAGTGTGGATTGTTGACATTGCCATACCTGGTGACAGCAGAATCGACGAGAAACAACTTGAAAAAGTCACCAGATATCAGGACTTGAGAATCGAACTGCAGAGACTCTGGCATAAACCAGTGCAGGTGGTTCCAGTGGTACTGGGCACACTGGGTGCTGTGCCTAAGGACCTAGGCAAGCACTTAAAAACAATTGGCGCTGACAAGATCCTTGGTAGTACAGTGGTCTAAGGCACCCTGTTATTAAGCTGGTTATTAAGACCAGCTGTCTGCAATTACTGCAGGTTCGAATCTCGCCAAGGCTCAAGGTTGACTCAGCCTTCCATCCTTTCTAAGGTAGGTAAATTGAGGACCCAAATTGGGGATCTGCTCGCATAATCCGCCAATACATCACGCAGTCCTAAACGCTTGGGAAGTGTTCGACTAGCGATTTGGGATACGAAATCCAGCATGGTCATCTCGTTTGTTGTGTCATCATCATCATCATCATCATCATCATCATCATCATCATCATCATCATCATCATCAAACAAATCTGTTTTCTAACTAAACCCTTTCCTTTAATAATTACATTTTGACATTTAAAGTTTTGAAAGTTCTGATTTGCATCATTCTTTTTTCAAAAAAAGAAAAAGAAAGAAAGAAAGAAACACCTGGCATCAGCCTATAATTGTATTTCCAAATTTGGTTCAGAAAATGCAAATGGGCTAAAGTTTGCATCAAAATACGAAGCACATGATTCTCTTCTTAATCCCTATTTACCACCCAAGCTGCAAAACCATCACTGTTGAGGCATTCATGCCAGAAATGAAAACCTAGCTGATGTTCTTATGAATGAGAAAATTTACAGTGGTTCATTTTATTGGTTCTAAAAAATAATAATAATAATTCCCCTCCTGGTTTGCCAGCCATTAGCTTCCGCTCCTCCTGAATTCAGATTTCAGTGTACAACTTTCCAAAATTTGTAGCTTTCAGGGAGGTTCTACAATAAGTTGTCATCTGAGCAAGTGGCACTGATTAGCCATAGACTAGGACTTGTTAGAGCCATACAAGTAGTCTTCACGGAAGGGGGGGAGGTTCTAGATCAGTGGTTCTCAACCACTGTGATCCGTGATCTCTTCACAAGGGAAAAGGTTCTAGATCAGTGGCTCTCAACCACTGTGGTCCATGATGTCTTCATAGGGGGAAAGGTTCTAGATCAGTGGCTTTCAACCACTGTGGTCTCTGATGTCATCACAGGGAAAAGGTTCTAGATCAGTGGCTCTCAATCACTGTGGTCCATGATGCCTTCACAGGGAAAAAGGTTCTAGATCAGTGGCTCTCAACCACTGTGGTCTGTGATGTCTTCACAGGGGAAAAGGTTCTAGATCAGTGGCTCTCAACCATTGTGGTCTGTGATGTCATCACAGGGGAAAATGTTCTAGATCAGTAGCTCTCAACCACTGTGGTCTGTGATGCCTTCACAGGGGAAAATTTCTAGATGACCACTATGATCCGTGATGTCTTCACAGGGGGGAAGGTTCTAGATCAGTGACTCTCAACCACTGTGGTCTGTGAAGTCATCACAGGGGAAAAGGTTTTAGATCAGTGGCTCTCATCCACTGTGCTCTGTGATGTCTACTCAGAGGGGTCTGCAAAGGCTTGAAGAAATGTTAGGATTTAAATTTTGATTTATGTCATGGGGGTTCTGTAGCCATGGTCCTTGGTCACAAATGGTATTTAAAGGGAATCCATGGTGAAGAAAAGGTGGAGAGCCACGATTCTAGATGACAGTTGCAACCATGTGGTTCAAACCTTGCAAATGTTTTGTTTTGCATTGTTTTAGGTTTGCCACGAGGAGGCTCTGTCGAATAGTTGTGGCCAGTAATTTGACTTTTTTGTTTATCCTCCTTGTAGATCACCATCCACTTATGAAGCAGCGGTGAAATCCAATTTTTTTTACTACCGGTTCTGTGGTCGTGGCTTGGTGGGTGTGGTGTGGCTTGGTGGGCATGGCAGGGGAAGGATATTGCAAAATCTCCATTCCCACCCCACTCTGGGGCCAGCCAGAGGTTGTATTTGCCGGTTCTCTGAACTACTCAAAATTTCCGCTACCAGTTCTCTGAATTGCTCAAAATTTCTGCTACCAGTTCTCCAGAACCTGTCAGAACCTGCTGGATTTCACCCCTGTTATGAAGATATGATAAGCAAAAGGAATAACTGAGGTATAGGAGGAAGGAGCATAACCATCAGCTTCAAGGACTGTCAACACTAGCAATAGCACTTAGACCTATATACTGCTTCATAGTGCTTTACAGTCCTCTCTAAGTGGTCTACAAAATCAGCCTATTTGTCATGCTCCCATCGAAGCTCGAATCTGCAGGGGAACTGAAGCCAACAGAGATTGAGGGGGCAACTTCATTGGCTTTGGTGGAAAATGGGGAAGAGCAGACCCAGTCAGGGAAGGGCTTTTCAGGATTGGGACGACTTGTAGGAAGGGATGAAGGGGGGCAGGATAACCAAGAGGGGCTAAGCAGTGAACATGAGATCAAGGACCAACCCCTTCTGATCCTCGAGCACAGAGAGTGGAGAGAAGGTGAGAACAGTGCAGACTGAGCTGACCACTCGGGAGGAGAGCACCCCGCCCCTTTTCACAAGGCACACCTGGGAACTGAGACTTCAGGAGACACTGTGCAGAGGGGCATTTGTCAGGAACAAATGCTGAATTCCTGGAGTGTTGAGTGCCAATGTTTGAACTTTCCTGGATTCCTTGCATTCTTTCTGAATTACTTGCCATGCTCCCTTGCTTCCTGGACTCTTCAACTTGCCCTGCTGGATTTCTTGATATACAGCCATGGTGTTCACAGCATTGGGCTGGACTATTTGCAGCCAGAGCCTGCTTGAGGTGTGGGTGTCGGCGTGTAATCACTTTGCTCTGGGACTTGCCAGAAACGTGGAAGCGTTTGGGGAAATTTGGAGCAATAAAGGGGCGGTTTGACCTGCCATGTGCCTGTGCTATGCCCCGGGTCATCACACTATTGCCCCCAACAATCTGGATCCTCATTTTACCGACCACAGAAGGATAGAAGGCTGAGTCAACCTTGAGCCAGTCAGGATTGAACCCCTGGCAGTGATCAGTGAGTTAGCCTACAATACTACATTCTAACCACTGCACCACCATGGTTCCTTTTAGGGCCAATAGCCTGATAAAATAAATTTGAATCTGGGGCAAAAATGTAACGTGAAAGCATCTCAGACAAGACTCTCCTTAGTCATCCCAAAGCTAGAAAGAAGGAGAAGGGAAGTCGGGGGTGGGATCCTACTGGTTTAGCAACCGGGTCGCTGAGCTACGTGCATGTGCACAGTTTGGAAAAAAGTCACCTTTCACATTGCTGCCGGTGAGGAAAACAGCTGAGGCGCGGCAATCCACTCTGATGCGCCGATCAGCTGGGCTTCGGAAACGGAAATATAGGTGAGTATAATGCAGGGGTGTGTGGGCAGGCCCACTTCAAACTCAGAACAAACTGGTTCACTCAGGGCTGAAAGTCGGAACTAACGGTTCGCCCAAACCGGTAGAATCCCACCACTGGGGGAAGTTATTCACAACTGAAATATTCTAGCTGTCAGGATTCCAGTTAACACACTCAACTGAATCAAAACTCTGAGGCAGACATCTTTCTCAAGGTATATTTTTATTTATTTATTTATTTTATTGAATTTGTATACCGCCCTACTCCCGAAGGACTCAGGGCGGTGAACAGCCACAGGATAAAACATATAAATACAAAATTTAAAATAGACTAAAACAAATTAAATAATTTGGCTGAAACAAATTTAAAACCCCAATAATTTAAAACCAAATTTAAAATTTCCATTTAAAAGGGGAAAGACTTAGGTCAGGCCAGCTTGATGAAATAGGAAAGTCTTGAGCGCGTGACGGAAGGTGCGCAGATCCGGGATCCTCCGTATCTCCGGGGGGAGCTCGTTCCAGATCGTAGGTGCCCCCACAGGGAAGGCTCTCCCCCTGGGGGCCGCCAGTCGACATTGTTTGGCCGACGGCACCCGGAGGAGCCCCTCTCTATGGGAGCGTACTGGTCGGTGGGAGGCTATTGGTGGTAGCAGGCGGTCCCGTAAATAAATAAATAAATCCCGTATAGATTTATTAGGCATGTCATATTGACACATCTGGGGAAATCCTGACTCTGAAGGACCGGAGGTTTTCCCCACCCAAATCAAACCCCAAAGTTCTTTCCCCCCAGGTCACACATCCATCACATGGTCCAACCAGGTCACAGCCACCATTGCGGATGGTTTTGATCCACACCTTTCCAACACCTGGCAGAGTGTCCTTGTCTCCCATGGGAAAGAATGTTGTTTTGGCTAACATCCCCAGCTATTTCTATCTCCCCCCATTAGGTTTTCACAGCTCCAACCAGCCTTGCTGTGGCAGCCCTGAAGAAGCTCCCAAAATGGTTTCAAGCTCAAAATGGCTTCAGGGCTGACACTAGAATAATAATCTCATAATAAAAATAGCATTAGCTGATGAATCCTCGATTTCCAAATTTGATCTACCTTGGAAGGCTGACAGGCAAAGAATGATGCAGGCAACTCTTATGACATTCTGTTGAAGCAAAAGTTGAACTTTGAAAAAGCAGAACGGAAAGAGCATTAGCACTTTTGAAATCTGATGTTGGAGAAGATGCCTGAGAATATTATGGATAGCCAAGACGACAAACCAATCACTCACACAGCAAATCAATCCAGCGTTCTCACTCGAGGCAGAAAGGACCAGACTCAAATGATCATGCTTCAGATACACGATGTGAAGACTAGCCTCTCTTAAGAAGTCAATAATTCGAAGAAAGATGGAAGGAAAGTGAAGAAGAAGGCAACTAGCAGCAATGTGGATGGACTCAATTAAGATGGCAGTGAGGGATAACTTTGGAAAACCTGAAGGGCTGAAGTTGGGAGACAGATCATCCAAGAGAAGATCTATGGGGTTACGGAGAGTTGACATGGACTTGATGGCATATAATCAATCAATCCATCCTTCCATCAATCAATCAATCAGTCATTCAGTCAGTCAATCAATCAAAGTGGCCTATTGGAAGGATGGGGTATTTTTATTTCTCATTTCTGTGGGGCCATGTTACATATGTCAGTTGGAGAAAACAACAACAAACAAACAATCCATCATGCTGGCATCTTTGAGACTTTTACTGATAACAATATCATGAAACTTTTTTGTGATTTCCCTCTCAGGTGAAAAAGTAGAGGCAAGACTGCAGAATAACAGAGTTTCAGAATGGAATGGGATGGGTGGGATGGAATAGAATAGAATAGGAGAGTAGAGTAGAGTAGAGTAGAGTAGAGTAGAGTAGAGTAGAGTAGAGTAGAGTAGGGTAGGGTAGGGTAGGGTAGGGTAGGGTAGGGTAGGGTAGGGAAGGGAATGGAAGACAAGACAAGACAAGACAAGACAAGACAGGACAAGACAGAGAAGAGAAGAGAAGAGAAGAGAAGAGAAGAGAAGAGAAGAGAAGAGAAGAGAAGAGAAGAGAAGAGAAGAGAAGAGAAGAGAAGAGAAGAGAAGAGAAGAGAAGAGAAGAGAACAGGAGTTGGAATGGACCTCGGAGGTCTTCTAGTCCAACCCCCTGCTCAAGCAGGAGACCCTGTACCATTTCAGACAAATGGTTCTCCAGTCTCTTCTTGAAAGCCTCCAGTGATAAGGAGCACCCACAATTTCTGAAGGCAACTTCTGTTCCACTGGTTACTTGTCTTCACTGTCAGGAAGTTTCTCCTTAATTCCAGGTTGCTTCTCCTTGATTAGCACAAAATTATTGGCCCTTTCTTTAGTACAAAATCTGAACGAGCTCCTCCCAATGTTTTTCTTTCCTTTGCAATTAACAATGGCCAGCAAAGTTTTCTCTTCATTATATAGCACTTCAAACTCAGTCGGGGGTGGGGTGGGGATGGCTGAGAGTCCTTGGGGATATATATATTTCATTTTCATCCATTTTGATGGATTTTTCAGCTCCTCTCTGATCTGCATCGTGTAAGTTCGGATCTCAATTAGCCTTGGTTTGGGGCATTTTGGTGGCTGGGCTGCAGCGATATTGATCTGTCATAATCCAGAAGCCACTTTCTCAGAGCCGTCTTTGCCACGGGGAAAAGAGGCTGGAGAGAAAATGTGACGGTTGCAGTAAACTTGGAGGAAAGTTGAAATGGAGGGACTCTGTTAGGAAACTGGTGGAAGGGAGAGTTGAAGTTAATTTTGAAGAAAGGAAGGAAGGAAGGAAGGAAGGAAGGAAGGAAGGAAGGAAGGAAGGAAGGAAGGAAGGAAGGAAGGAAGGAAGGAAGGAAGGAAGGAAAAAGAGAAAAGAGAAAAGAAAATAAAAGAGAGAAAGGAAGGAAGAAGAGAAGAGAAGAGAAGAGAAGAGAAGAGAAGAGAAGAGAGGAAAGAAGGAAGGAAAAAGAGAAAAGAAAATAAAAGAGAGAAAGGAAGGAAGAAGAGAAGAGAAGAGAAGAGAAGAGAAGAGAAGAGAAGAGAAGAGAAGAGAAGAGAAGAGAAGAGAAGAAGGAAGGAAAAAGAGAAGGAAAAGTTCTTTTCTAGGGAGGGTTCTTCCTATCTTTTCCTCCCACTCTCCTTGAAATTGGAGATGAGGTTTGGCAGTGATCCAGTTCATCAAAACCAAAGGATCCTTTAAATGACATTTGAGAGCAAACCTGGGCATACATCAAATGTTTTGTAAGGTTTCTAGCATGGTAGCTAACTGATTCAGCCTGCCTGGCTTAAAATCGATGCAATCAACTATTTCTTATGGATTATGGTGAGGATGGCTAATTACAAAATATCGCCTTCCCAGGCTTAAAACATTTTCAGTGTAAGAGTTGGGTAGATACATGCTGAGCTTAATCAGCAGTCTTTGATTGCTTTCCTTAATTATTTTTATAATAGCAGGTAGTGCATCATCTATGATGTCTACAGATTGGGTTGAAAATTGGAGATATTCTTCTCTAGTCTTCCCTGTTCCCAAAGGGCCATTCATAGGGGCCCCTCCCACTTTCCTGTTTCATAGACCAGACCGTGTAGAAAACAGCTTTTAAAAGTAATCTAGCCAGGGGCCCCAAAAAGAGCCTGGTGGCGCAGCAGACTAATAGCCTGTTATTAACATTCAGCTGCCTGCAATTACTGCTAGTTCGAATCTCGCCAGGCTCAAGGTTGACTCAGCCTTCCATCCTTTCTAAGGTAGGTAAATTGAGGACCCAATTTGTGGGGGCAATAAGCTGACTTTGTATAAATATACAAAAGTATGAAGGCTATTGCTAAATGCATTGTAAGCCGCCCTGAGTCTCCGGAGAAGGGCGGCATATAAATCAAATTAAAAAAAACCAAAACTCCTGGGGTGTGGATGGGTACCGGGCCATGGCCGATGTGGAACTGGGCTGTGGAAATGGCATGTGAGTATGTGCATGCATGCAGCTCCACCTGCGTGAGCAGTAGGCAAGTGTGTGCACAAAGCTCCATTTGTACAAGCAGGAGGTACTGTGGTGAAATCCAGCAGGTTCTGACAGGTTCTGGAGAACCGGTAGTGGAAATTTTGAATAGTTCAGAGAACCGGCAAATACCACTTCTAGCTGGCCCCAGAGTGGAGTGGGAATGGAGATTTTGTAATATCCTTCCCCCTGGAGTGGGGAGGGAATGGGGATTTTGCAGTATCCTTCCCCTGGAGTGGAGAGGGAATGGAGATTTTGCAGTATCCTTCCCCTGCCATGCCCACCAAACCATGCCCACCAAGCCACACCATGCCCACCAAGCCACGCCCACAGAACCGGTAGTAAAAAAAAAATTTGGATTTCACCACTGGGAGGTACACATTCCTTTCGCTAGTACAAATGGAGCCGCGTGGATGCACACTCGCTGGCCATTCACAGAGAACCATTGCCTTCCCCCCACCCACCCCTGCCGGTCGGCAAAGCGGAAAGGTAAGGGACTGCTGTCCTAGCCCATGACGTCTACATTAAATAATAACTCTAGCACTAATAATACTAATGCCAGCACTAATTTACAATCTTACCAGCCACTTAGAATGGAAGAAAAACCTCAACCACCATCCCGAAGGCAGCTTTTAAAGACCAACGAACAGCCACACTGCAAACAAAGTTATAACTCGACAGATCACAAGGAATTGCATTAACAGAGGGATACAATCAAGATCAAGGGAGGTACTAATACCACTCCATCAAACCTTAGTAAGACCACACCTAGAATACTGCAACCAGTTTTGGTCCCCACACTATAAAAAAGTCATTGAGACTCTAGAAAGAGTGCAGCGAAGAGCAACCAGGATGATTAGGGGACTGGAGACTAAAACATATGATGAAAGGTTGCAGGAACTGGGCACGGCTCGTCTAGTCAAGAGAAGGACCAGGGGAGACATGATAGCAGTGTTCCAATATTTGAGGGGGTGCCACAGGGAGGAAAGGGGTCAAGCTATTTTCCAAGGCACCTTTGAAGGCCAGACAAGGAATAATGGATGGAAATTGAATAAGGAGAGTGTTAAGGATATTGTTGTTGTATTATCAACCAGCAGAATGTATGCACAAGGAAACATTGCTGAGAGCAATGAATAAGAGATATGCAAACTGGTTTATCAAAAGCTTACTTTATAGTAGAAAAACAGTCTCATAGTCTTTAAATCAGTTCCAAGTCTTTGCCAGTTAAATCAGTCCAGTAGTTACAGATATCTTCTTACTCAACAAACAGTAGTTGGTTAGAATAACAAACTCACTCTGGTTCACAAACCACGATGGTAGCAGATCCATCAAATGACGATTACAGATAGCAACTCCTCTCAATGGCAGAATATCATATCAGCTTCATCATCAATGGCAGCATATCATAGCAGCAACTGAACATGTTACAGTACCTTGCTTAAATACTCTCACAACCAGTCATTACCTAATTACAGCATGACTCAGCATTACAATGAATACCTTTAAAGTAACATAATACATTTATAGATTAAAGTTACAGTACTCTTATATTGCCTGGACAGCTAGTTAGGCTCAAACCATATCCTAACAGAGAGATTCAACCTGGAAATAAGGAGACATTTTCTGACAGAGAGAACAATCAACCCATGGAACAGAATTTGCCTTTGGAAGTTGTGGGAGCTTCATCACTGGAAGTTTTCAAGAAGAGACTGGACAGCCATCTGTCAGAAACAGTGTAAGGCAGTGGTGGGATTCAAATAATTTAACAACCGGTTCTCTGCCCTAATGATTTCTTCCAACAACCAGTTCACCAAACTGCTCAGAAAGTTAACAACCGGTTCTCCCGAAGTGGTGCGAACTGGCTGAATCCCATCACTGGTGTAAGGTCTCCTGCTTGAGCAGGGAGTTGGACTACATGACCTACAAGATCCTTTCCAACTGTGTTAATCATCATCATCACCATCATCATCATCATCATCATGTTACAGACATAACACAAACACATTTAAATTGTTCAAAAACAGCACTACAACATTGAACAATATACAACGCTGCGTTCAGGATCAGATCTGGATAAATTACATCATGTTGCCTTTTCCACCTCTAACTGAAGTTTGGATTCCTTTTCTACTACAGGTTGTTGCTCCCTTCTCTTTTTGCTACCCCAATTCATCATTTTTACCACACTTCGCTGTGTGAGAGTTTCATGGCAATTTATGTCATTACACAAATTATACAAATTGCCATTAACTGATCTAATGTACTATAAAGAATTGGAAGCATGAAGAAAAAAATTATTTGAATTTTTCTTCTGCATGTTTGCATTGCTTTATGACTTCATTTATCAATTCTGTTAATTGAAATTTATATCATTAGGGTGAAATGCAAAGGGGTGCATTTCCCCCCTTCTTTTGTTAGCCTCAATTTTCTAAACTCTCTTTGCCTGTCTCTCTCTGCTAGGATGTGAGGAAGACTTTGAGAAACAGGCTGAAGGAAAAGTGAAATAAAAGACCATGTATCATTGCCATTTAATACTAGATAAGTTATCTAAGATATACAAAGGCATGTCAAACGAATGTTGGAAGTGTAAAAATAAAGGGACTTTTTATCATCTATGATGGACATGTGTTAAAGCAAAAAAAAAATTGGAGTATGATTCATATTTTAATACAGAAAATTCTGAAAACGTGTCAGAGTTTGTTGCAGCACACACAATCAAACAATTCAGCAGGATTCAAAACTTCTTTATATACATAACAACAAATAAGGCATATACAATACCCTTGTAGGTTTTTCCACATTGTAGAGAAGAGAAATATCAAGTACAAACACAGCACAAAATGGAGGAGGCAAAATGGAGGAGGGAGACGCTAGTGCCCTCAAGCTTATATACAGAACAGTTAAGCCACGCCCAGGCTCCAAACTGTCTCTTATGGCCCCATACAACAAATACTATGTTTCAGTTACCAAACAGCCCTCATTGGCTGACCTGTTGCTATGCCCTATTCCAGTTCATGAATATTCTGAGAAAACGGAGATAAAAATGAAACTAGAATTTTTCCTTTTGGGCTTAATGGAAAAAGAACTGGAGAAAAAATTGGGAACTTTGTTACTATTTATGTTGACCGCAGGAAAACTATGGTTTGCGCAAAAATGGAAGGACACTTCGATTCCTAGCATGGAGGAATGGTTGCAGAAGTTGATGGGAGTTGGCGGAAATGGCAAAACTGACTACTTTGATTAAAGAAAAGAACACAAGTACTTTTGTTTCCATATTGTTGGGTTGTTTTAATTGGATAGCCAAATTATTTAATGTTTTTAAATTGCTTTTAAATTTTATATGTTATGTTTTACCATGGCGGTTCACCGCCCTGAGTCCTGTTGGAGAAGGGCGGTATACAAATAAAATAAAATAAATAAATAAATAAATATGGAATCTGCTTCTGAACTTCATGCTTGATGTGGAAAAGAAGGTAACTCTGACTTTGGGTTTAACTGATTTAGACTGATAGATCTTTATAGAAATGACTTGTTCCAGAAGTAGTATTCAGCCAGTTTGGACTAGTTCGGGTGAACTGGTAGTGGTGACTGTGGGTACAAATCTTCCACTCTCTGCTTTAAAGGTTAAGATGTTAAGGAGTGTCCCTTCTGAGCTCTTTCTCTGCCCATTATGTAGCCACAGGGTATGTTCTCTCTTATCTGACTGTTCCTAGGTAGCATCTCTGTCCATTATACAGCCAGAGGCCATGCTGTCTCTTATCCGACTGTTCTTAGGTAGCATCTCTGTCCATTATACAGCCAGAGGCTATGTTCTCTCTTATCCGACTGTTCCTAGGTAGCATCTCTGGCCATTATACAGCCACAGGCCATGCTGTCTCTTATCCGATGTTCCTAGAAAGCATCTCTGGCCATTATACAGCCAGAGGCTATGTTCTCTCTTATCCGACTGTTCCTAGGCAGCATCTCTGGCCATTATACAGCCAGAGGCTATGTTCTCTCTTATCCGACTGTTCCTAGGCAGCATCTCTGGCCATTATACAGCCAGAGGCTATGTTCTCTCTTATCCGACTGTTCCTAGGCAGCATCTCTGGCCATTATACAGCCAGAGGCTATGTTCTCTCTTATCCGACTGTTCCTAGGCAGCATCTCTGGCCATTATACAGCCAGAGGCTATGTTCTCTCTTATCTGACTGTTCCTAGATAGAAGGGATCCTACGGTTCAGAGGTGGTATTCAGCCGGTTCGGACCAGTTCAGTTAAACCGGTAGCAGAAATCACAGGTGGGCCAGCTCCCACTGCTTTATGACATCCTATTTAGGCATGCTTTTGAGTCCGGACGCATGCATGGAGGGCGCATGAGCCAGCAAAGTATATGCGTGGAAGGCCGGGGGCATGTGTGGATGGGGCGCATGCAAGCGAAGCTAGCGCGCGCCCGTGTACTCACATTTGCAAACCGGTAGCGAAAGTAAGTGAATATTAACCCTGCTAGGGTTGTTCCATCCTGGCTGAAGCAGTAAAACCCTAGAGAGGGTTCTTTTGTCTGCCACCTTTATGGACAGAGAAATTTGGTAAGATGATTTCTTTTAATTTCTCTGAGGAAGTAGACACTTTTCCAACCATTGCTCAAGGACAGCATTTTTCCTCAAAAAGTGGGTTTTATTTAAGATGTTTTCCCTTGGCAGTTTAAGAAGCATGGAACTCAGGAACTGTTGTGGCCCGCCAGTGGCCTGCGCGGATCGTGGCTGATCCCGACGACAAGGAGGCTGGTGTGGGGTCGCACCAGCAGCCGGCGCAGCCGGCGCTTGCGTCGGACAGCGAGGAGGCTGAAGAGGATGTGGTGCCAGAGGCAGAGACTCAGCCAGGGCCTTCAGAACCTCCAGAGGCTCCTTCAAGTGGAGAGAGTGAAGTGGAGGAGCCTCTCCTCAATGCTCGGGCACGCAGGGCTGCCAAAAGGCAGGAGTGGCTACTCAGGAGGAGGAGGTCTCCTCGAGAGTAAGGTTTGAGGATAATTGGCCACTCCCTTAGCCTATTTAAGTCACACGCAGTTAGTAATTTCTTGCTGGAAACAACGTGTAATTATTATAGAGCATTTTTGAAGAGTGAGTGTCTTATCGTATCTTGTTTTCTGGGCTGGTTGCCAACCTTTGCCGGACTTTGTTTATTCTTGGTACCTTATATTGATAAGGACCATTGGTGTGTATCACAATCCTTGGGAATCCGGAGCTGGGGCAGAACAGGAACACACACACCACACTCACAAGTGGTTGGACTAGAAGATCTCCGAGGTCTCTTCCAACTATATTATTTTACATCCTGTTCTGAGTGGTAAGTTTATTGCTACTTGCCCATTGACGGCAATCTTAGTACAGTAATAAACTCACTACAGAACTACTGTCGTGAATTTATTACTGTACTGGACAACCATTTAAATATGAGCCAGCTGTGTTCTGCAACTGCCAAAAAAGCCAACACAGTTAATTGTCCTCAGTGTTAGTAAATTTCTCCTTAATTCCAGGTTGTTCTCTCCTTGATAAGTTTCCATCCATTATTTCTTGCCTTGCCTTCTGGTGCTTTGGAAAATAAGTTGACCCCCTTCTTCTTTCTGGCAGTTCCTCAAATATTGGAAGATTGCTATCATGTCCCCCCAGTCCTTCTCTTCTCTAGACTAAAGGTAAAGGTTCCCCTGCACATACATGCTAGTTGTTCCTGACTCTAGGGGGTGATGCTCATCTCTGGTTCAAAGCCGAAGAGCCAGCGCTGTCCAAAGACGTCTCCGTGGTCATGTGGCCGGCATGACTAAATTCCAAAGGCGCACGGAACGCTGTTACCTTCCCACCAAAGGTGGTTCCTGTTTTTCTACTTGCATTTTTTATGTGCTTTCGAATTGCTAGGTTGGTAGAAGCTGGGCCAAGTAACGGGAGCTCACCCCATTACGCGGCACTGGGGATTCATACCATGGAATTGATAACATTCTGATCGGCAAGCTTAGTGTCTTAGCCACTGAGCCATCATGTCCCTCACTTCTCTAAACTAGCCATACCAGTGGTAGGTTGCTCCCGGTTCACACCGGTTCGCAAGAACCGGTAGTAAAAATTTGTAGTAGTTCGGAGAACCGGTAATAACATTGGCTGGCCATGCCCCCGAACCGGTCCTGGCCTGGTCACCACTCGCTTATCCCACCCACCTCATCAGAGGCTTTTTTTTTTTTTTTACTTTTAAAAGCATTTTTTCCACAACTTCTTCGGCCAAAAAAAAATGCTTTTAAAAGTAAAAAAAAAAGCCTCTGATGATCGCGCGGCTCAGCTGGGATCATCAGAGGCTTCTAAAAGCATTTTTTCCTGAAACCTCTTTTGCCGAAGCGGTTGTAGGAAAAAAAATGCCTTTAAAAGCCACTGGCGATCCCAGCTGAGTTGCCTGATCATCAGAGGCTTCTAAAAGCATTTTTTTCCTGCAACCTCTTAATGTTGTAGAACAAATGCTCTTAATTTTTTTTTTAAAAAAAGTTGGCCACGCCCACCCAGTCACATTATCCCCACCAAGCCATGTCCACAAAATAAGCCACGCCCATAGAACAGGTAGTAAAAAAACTTACAACCCACCCCTGAGCCATACCCACATCCTGCAACCTGCAATATATACCTTTAAAAGGTATATCCAAATGGATAGCATATTATGCACCTATGTCCAGAAAGTAGCTCATTTGTATTTGTGGGAGAAGCACAAGACAGGAACACGCTTGGCAAAGGTTGAATGAAACTAGAACTCTTGTGGAGATAAGCCACAGTTCCGATTTCTTTTTTCTTTTTTCAGAACCTTCTTTGAGATTCCCTCTGATTGTCTCGAAGGTCGTCCGTTGCGTGGGTTGGCCGATCTCTCTTGTTAACATATGGCATCGGGAAGCAGACATATGGTTCCAGGATCAGTAGCTGTTCTTTTCACTCCACATTAATGTTGTACTTTCTGAATCATTAATGTAGAATGAGAAAAGGGCACTTCATTTAAAACTGATGAGAAGGGAAAACAGCAGTGGAGGAGGAATTCATTCCTAGGTGAGTGTTCATGGTAAGACACATCAAAGAGTAACAGGGCTTCTGTGATGCAGAGATCTGAAAAGGGTGATCTACTCTCCTTCTGTCAGGGCAACGGAAGGGAAGGTCAAAGCAAACGGACTATCAGATATGAGAAAAAAAAGGGGGGGTTGTAGAATTTGAAGCTAGGGCAGGGGTCTGCAACAGGGGTGTGTTCTAATTTTTTTTACTACCGGTTCTGTGGGCATGGCTTATTTTGTGGGTGTGGCTTGGTGGTCATTGGACTAGGTAGGCATGGCTAGCTGGTCAGAGTCATTTCTGGAAGGTCCTCGCACTTACGACCTGACTCATTTGTTTGCTTTTAACACTGATCAGCTGTAGGGCGGCCCTTTGAAGCCCCGCGGCAAGAGTTTAAACAGGTTTTTTCCCTCTAGTCATCAGCTGGGACTCAGGAGGCAGCAATAGATTGGGGGTGGGGCCAAATAAATGGTAAGAATAACGTGGGGGGGTGGGAGGGCGGGGGGGAAGAACTGGTTCATATCGTCACCGCTACCAGCTTGGCCGAACTGGACCGAACCAGGAGGAACCCACCACTGGTCTGCAACCTTAAAGACCCATTTGGACCTGTTTCCCACAGAAAAGAAAACACCAGGAGCCACAAATGCCTTCCCATGCCTGACTATTTCTTGAGCGGCCACAAAACTAGCGTATGTTGAATTAAACATTCTGTTTTCTTCTGAAAATTTTCTTTGCTTGGATTTATCCATGGTTGGCTTACTAGGGGTTGAAAAGCACAATAAATCACATGCTGGTGGGTGTCGCACATTGGCGGTTGTGATGCACATTTTGAGTGACAGGGAGCCACAGCAGAGGGGTGAAAGAGCCACATGTGGCTCCAGAGCCGCAGGTTGCTGACCCCTGAGCTAGGGCCTCTGATGTGTACAGCCTGAAGTGTAGAGTTTGTGCTCTTTGTTGGTCTTCTCTGCACACTTCCTAGGGCCTCAGCATCTTTCTTGTATCATGGCGACCAGAACAGGACATAATATTCCAAGTGTGGTCGCACCAGTGTACCATAAAGCGGTACAATTCTTTAGCATTTTTTCTCTTCCTTTCATGGACTTACAATATCTCTGCTTCCCCGTGTAAAAACTCAACACGCAAATTTCCTCAGTTGTGTTATCTAGCTGTCTCTGGCTGGCCTTGTGCTGAATAAGTCTCCCCCCCCCCCGCTATTTGAGTGTGTCTCAAATTGCACTTTGCCTGCTAGACTATTGTGTACAATTCAAACTCGTTCTCCACAACTTAGTTTATTACACATTGCGGTCGTTGATAATGCACATACGACTCAGACTTTTTTTAAAAAATAAAAATAATCGTGGAAGCAGCCCATCATGTGTCATTTGTGGCAAATGTTGTCCAAGGGGCACATTATGGGCCATTTGCAGAAGAGGCTTAACTTGCTGATGAGCTTGCCAAGATGCCAACCAGCCAAAAACTATGAGTGATCAGAGGGGGGCATTTCAGAATTGGCTCTAGTGAAACTCTTGAAGCTCTGTGGCTGAAACTTTGCAGTTAATAACTTCTAAAGGATCCATCAACCCTGAGATTGTCATCTCCTACTGCCAAAACCGAAGCAGCTCCAGATGTTCTTCTTCTTTCCCGTTATAGCCCACCATTGAATATTTTATTGAATTCACTCTCAAATTGAATCTTTCAGTAGAACACAGAATCAAAGGGATGGAAAGGACTTTGGAGGCCTTCTACTCCAAACTCCTGCTCAAGGTAGGACAGTTTATGTCTCCCCAGTCAATTGGTGGTCCAGTTATTTTTGAAAGCATCCAATGATGGAGCACCCACAACTCCAGGAGGCATTGATTAATAGTTTTCACTGTCAGAAAATTTCTCCTTACTTCTAGGTTGGAGCTCTCTTCAACCAGCTTCCACCCATTTCTTCTTCTCCTGCCCTATGGTGCTTTGGAGAATAAGTCAATACGAACAAGAAGTAATGGAAACCTATCAAGGAAAGATCAAATCTAGAAGTAAGGAGAAATTGGCTGACAATGAGAAAAATGAACCAGTGGAAAGATGCCTCCAGAAGTTATGGGTGCTCCAACACTGGAGGTTTTTAAGAAGAGATTGGACAGCTATTTATCTGAAATAGTATAGGGTCTCCTGCTTGACCAGGGGGTTGGTCTAGAAGACCTCTAAGTTACTTTCTTAATCTACCATTCTGTATTCTGTATTCTGAACTGCTAGGACTATTAAGGAAGGGACATATCCTTTTAGCAAATATATCCAGGACTATATCCTAATTTTTCCCCACATTTTGTACAAATGCCATAGCAGTTTACACAGCTTTCTGGTACAGGATTGGACAGGCGGTGTCGTACAGAGCTGGCAAAATTCTTTCCTACTTTTGGGCAGTGTAAGGTTTGTGGTTCCTGATCACTTCTAAATGAATATTCTACTATGCCAACTGTTCTGACCTAGGCTCCCTTAACAAGCAGGAGGCAGGAATTGATCCTGGCAAAACCTCTTTTATTTACACGACTGTGAATTACGTTCATTCACAGTCAGCAAGGCTTGTCCAAACAGTTTTTCAAAGGAATATTTCTCAACACACCTTATCTCATTTGACAAGCTGCCACGTAACTTGTTTCCAACCGCAGTACAAGGCCAAACTTGGCACAGAGTCTCTCAGAGTCACAGAATGAACGGATTGTTTCCTGCAAAAGCCCACTCCCATTCGCTCCTCTTTTTTTTTTTTTATTTGATTTATATGCCGCCCTTCTCCGGAGACTCAGGGCATCTTACAATGCGTTAAGCAATAGCCTTCATACTTTTGTATATTTATATAAAGTCAGCTTATTGCCCCCACAAACTGGGTCCTCAATTTACCCACCTTAGAAAGGATGGAAGGGAAGTTTCATATGGGAGGGGCCAATCACCTCCAAGGTGTGGCCTTACTCCTGAGTCGACCTTGCTTTCTGAGTTGTTCTTGTCTTCTGGCAGCTCTGCGCATGCACACACTGGGAACGGGCTTCAGCTGTTCCTCTGCCTCGCTGCTATCTAGCTCCGTCTCTGCCTCCTACACAGAGCCCTCATCCAAGCTTTCCCCAGCCCCCAGGACTGGCCCATGTTCCTTCCCAAACTCCTCACTGTCCGACTCTGCTGACAGCTCTGCTGGCCACCGGTGGGCCACAACATCAACTTAGAACACTTTGATGATCATATTTGACTGGAAACTTATTTTTCAAGTTTCAGTTATCAACCTGTTAGGATATGGTTTGAGCCTAACAAGTTGTCTAGGCAATATATGTGTTCTGTGACTTTAATATGAATATGTATTGTGTCACTTTAAAGTTTTACTGTTGATTCTTTGTAATGCTAAGTCATGCTGTAATTAGTTGTGAACCTATTTAAGAAAGGTACTGTAACGTATTCAGTTGATGATAAGCTACCATTGTGTGTGGAGTTGCAACCATTGTGCTATCATCGGTTGGATGGATCTGCTACCATCGTGGTTTGTGAACCAGAGTGAGTTTATTATTCTAACCAACTACTGTTTGTGTGGTAAGAAGATTTTGTATCACTGGACTGATTTAACTGGCAAAGACTTGGATTGATTTAAAGACTATGAGATTGTTTTTTCACTATAAAGTAAACTTTTGATAAACCAGTTTGCACATCTCTTATTCATTGCTCTCAGCAACGTTTCTCTGTGCTCTACACTCTGCTAGATGGTAACACAACAACAATATCCTTAACACTTAAAAGTCAGCAATTAAAGTTAGGCTCCTGCACGTCTCCTCTTGCATTCTTTTATATGAAAATGGGATTTCACCATGGCAGAAAATATATTCTTCTATCTAGAATGGTTTCCACAAAGAAAAACTTCTGGATCGGCCTCTGGGTTTTATTTTATTTGCAACGGTAGTGCACTTCTTCAATAGTGCTTTAACCAACCAACCAACCAACCAGCCAATCAATCAATCAATCAATCAATCAATCAATCAGAATAGAGCTGGAAGAGACTTCGGAGGTCTTCTAGTACAGCCCTCTTCTCAAGCAGAAGATCCTATACCATTTCAGACAACTAGCTATCTAGTCTCTTCCTAAAGAGGCTCTTCCAGTGATGGAGCACCCATAACCTCTGAAGGCAAAAGCTGTTCCACTGGTTAATTGTTCTCACTCTTAGGAAGTTTCTCCTTAATTCCAGGTTGCTTCTCTCCTTGGTTAGTTTCCATCCATTGTTTCTTGTCTTAACCTTCTGGTGCTTTGGAGAATAATTTGACCCCCTTTCTTCTTTTTGGCAGCCCTTCAAATACTAGAACACTGCTATCATGTCACCCCTAGTCCTTCTTTTCTCTAGACTAGCCATACCCAATCCTGCAACCGTTCTTCATATGTTTTTGTCTCCAGGCCTTTAATCATCTTAGTTGCTCTTCCCTGCACTTTTTCCAAAGCCTCAACATCTTCTTTCGTAATGAGCGTGACCAAAACTTTATGAAACTTCCAGTGAACTTTCTCTAACTTTTGTAGTTCCTTTCACTTCCATTTCAAAGCAGTGAAATCAGCTCCAAATAATATTATGTGCATCAAAATAGAAAAGTTGCATCAAAGCAATGCAAATGGGTAATAATAATGCTATAAAAATCATTGAAGCCAGAAACCGGCAAAGAAGAGAGGCGAGCTATTGCACAAAAAAATAGTTATTCGTAAAATCTCTCTCCCCCCCCACCAACATACAAACACATCTTTATACACAGACACATATATATGTATAAGATTTCTTCAAAAAAATAATAAAAAAAAATATTTGTAAACTCTACTATTTGTCTGTGTCTATCTGTCTATCTACCATCTACCATCCAGCAAGCCGGGCTGGCTTAAGAAGAAATTTTAAATGTTTTAATTGGTTTGTATTTTTAATCTTGGGCCAAATTTATATATATATTAATTGTTTTTTAATATTTGTATTCCATGTTTTTTAATTCTGGCTGTACACCGCCCTGAGTCCTCAGGGAAAAGGGCAGTATATAAATTTAAAAATAAATAAATAAATAAATAAATAAATAAATAAATAAAATCTATTTCTCCATATCTATCTATCATCTATCTATCTATCTATCTATCTATCTATCTATCTATCTATCTATCTATCTATCTATCTATCTCATCTATCATCTATCTATCATCTATCTATCATCTATCAAACATCTCTATCTATCTATCATCTATCTATCTATCTATCTATCTATCTATCTATCTATCTATCTATCATCTACCTGTATCCGTGAAAATCTACGAAAACATATATATATATATATATATATATATATATATATATATATATATATATATATATGTGTGTGTGTGTGTGTGTGTGTGTGTGTGTGTGTGTGTGTGTGTTTTCTGAGGTTTTCGCGGGTGTTTGTATGTAGGTCTTTGGTTATTCGGGTTTTCTCCCGCGTAAAATTGGAAGTGTCTTGGCGATGTTTTGACGAAGTCTCATTCATCATCTTCAGGCTGGCGTTTTCGGCTTCGTGCTTCTAGGAGCAATGTGTGATCGCAGCTGTTTCTTCCTTTTAACTGCTAGTGGGGGTGTGAACTGATTGGGTGGGAGCTTGGCTGTGTTCTGATTGGGTGGAGGTGTGTTCTGATTGATTGGGGACTTGGCTGTGCTCTGATTGGATGGGGGGTTGGCTGTGCTCTGATTGGATGGGGCTGTGTTCTGTTTGGGTGGGGGCTTCGCTCTGCTCAGGTTAATCTGGGTTGCAGGGGGATTTGAGCGGTGAGCTGCGTTGGTGTTGTTTGGCTTTGCATTCATGGTCATGCCACATTTTCATGGTGGGTGTCTGAGAAGCCATCGAGATAGAAAAATGCCCACACAGCATGAATAAACGAGATGATACCTCCCGCCTACCAGCCATTTGGAAACCCGCCCTTATTGACAAACGAGTCCCTAACACGCGGAATGACACCAGACCCACACTAACGAGAGCCACACAGGATGTCACCATCACACATCCATGTGGAAAGCAGATTCAAACCCACACCGATGATGAGATACGACCATGGACCAGAAGCCAGACCGCAGCTGCATCATTAGCCACTTTAAACCCCTCCAATCCATAAATGAAGCAGACTGACACCCACCATGAAGATGTGGCATGACCACGAATGTGAAGCCAAACAACAGCAATGCAGCTCACCAGCTCAAATCCCCCTGCAACTCAGACTAACCCGAGCACAGCCAAGCCCCCACCCAAACAGAACACAGCCCCATCCAATCAGAGCACAGCCAAGCCCCCAACCAATCAGAACACATCTCCACCCAATCAGAACACAGCCAAGCTCCCACCCAATCAGTTCACACCCCCACTAGCAGTTAAAAGGAAGAAACAACTGCGATCACACATTGCTCCTAGAAGCACGAAGCCGAAAACACCAGCCTGAAGATGACGAATGAGACTTTGTCGAAACATCGCCAAGACACTTCCAATTTTGTGTGGGAGAAAACCCGAATAACCAAAGACCTACATATAAACACCCTACATATCCACATATGTAGATACACACACATACAGTATATAAAGACTTTTTTTCAATAGAAAACCCCTGTATTTCCCTATCCCCCAAATTGTGATAAAGAAGATACTCAAAGGACTCTTACCAGCTTCTTTGTCTTGAAGTAGGTATATCTGTTCTATCCATTTCCATGTTTCGTGGTTCACTGGTGCTTCTCAATCAATCAATCTCTCCTGAAATGGGACAATCTTTAAGATAGGGAAGTGGTAAAATCCAACTGATTTTTTTCTTCTGCTCCCTGCTTCTGTTAGTTAAACTTTGAAGCTCTGTTTTTAATTTACTTGGTCTAACTTTTAAAGAGGTTCACACAAGTGAAAGACTGAACATAGTAGCCAAGCTAAGCTTTGGGTATTTAGAACACACGTACACACACACACACACACACACACACACACACACACAGAGTAAGAAATGCACGAATCTGTGTTAACTTCTGTCTGCGTTCTTTTTTACACTTCAGTTGTGCTTTGTCATACACCATTCATTAAGGATCAAATGGGAACAAGGCTCATTTTTCTGTGTTAAGTTGCAAGTTATATAGATTTTGAAACCAATAATAAGTAAGTGCAAGGACCTGTCATAAGTCAGTTTTTTGCAGTGCTGTTCTAAGTTGGAATGGTCACTCAGTGATAGGAAGCACCCAACTGACAAGGAGGAAGAATCAAATGTGGAAGTAGCCTGGAGTCAGTGCGCAGCCACTGAAATTCTAGAATCGACCCTCCTTAACTTCCTTGGAGCCTTATCTAATTGTTCCCAAGAGAAGGTTGCCAGTCTGGAGAGATTTCTGTATTATAGGCAAAACATAGAATAACAGAATTGGAAGGGACCTTGGAGGTCATCTAGTCCAACCTCCTGTTTGTATAGGAGACCCTGTACCATTTCAGAAAAATGACTGTCCGGTCTGTTCTTGAAAACCTCCAGTGATGGGGCACCCACAACTTCTAGAGGGAAGCCGTTCCACTGATTGATTGGAAATATTAGGATATTTCTCCTTAATTCTAGGTTGGTTCTCTCCTTGATTAGTTTCCATCCATTGTTTCTTATCTTGCCTTCAGGTGCTTTGGAGAATAGGTTGACCTCTTCATCTCTGGCAGCCTCTCAGCTTTTGGAACACTGCTATCATGTCTTCCCATGTTTTCACTAGACTAGACACACACAATTCCTGCAACTGTTCTTCATATATTGTAGCCACCATCATCCTAGTTGAGCCCTGGTGGCACAGTGGTTAGAACGCAGTACTGCTGGCTACTTCTGCTGACTGCCAGCGGCCTGCATTTTTGCAGTTCAATTCTCACCGGTTCAAGGTTGACTCATCCTCCCATCCTTCCGAGGTGGGTAAAATGAGGACCCAGATTGTTGGGGGCAAGAGGCTGACTCGGTAAATGGCTTAGAGAGGGCTGTAAAGCACTGTGAAGTGGTATATGAAGTGGTATAAGGCTCCCCTTGAAGAGCACCCAGAGGCTCCAACTGGTCCAGAATGTGGCCGCGCAGGTGATTATGGGAGCGTCATGGCACTCCCATGTAACACCTCTCCTGCGTGACCTGCACTGGCTCCCGGCGGTCCTCCGGGTGAGATTCAAGGTATTGGTTACCACCTTTAGAGCACTCCATGGCTTAGGACCTGGGTATCTACAAGACCGCCTGCTGCTACCAATAGCCTCCCACCGGCCAATTCACTCCGACAGAGAGGGGCTTCTCCAGGTGCCGTCGGCCAAGCAATGTTGGCTGGCGACCCCCAGGGGGAGAGCCTTCTCTGTGGTGGCTCCTGCCGTCTGGAACGAACTGCCCCCCGAGATGCGGAGGATTCCTGACTTACGCATCTTCCGCTGGGCCCTCAAGATGCTTTTATTTCAACAAGCCAGGCTGGCCTAACTTTTTAAATTTTTAATTTTTTTTAATCGTCAATTCTTAATTTTATATGTTTAAAACGGGTAGTTTTTATTTTAATTAGATATGGACCAAATTATTTAATATTTTTTAAATTGTTTTTTTAAATTTTATATCTGTGTGTTTTATTTTGGCTGTACACTGCCCTGAGTCCCTTTGGGAGAAGGGCGGTATATAAATTAAATTAAATTAAATAATTATTAAATTAAATTAAATTAAATTAAATTAAATTAAATTAAATTAAATTAAATTAAATTAAATTAAATTAAATTAAATTAAATTAAATTAAATTAAATTAAATTAAATTAAATTAAATTAAATTAAATTAAATTAAATTAAATTAAATTAAATTAAATTAGTCTAAGTGCCATTGCTATTGCTCTATATGCCCAGTTCCTGCAACCGTTCTTCATATGTTTTAGCCTCCAGTCCCCTAATCACCTTTGTTGCTCTTCTCTGCACTCTTTCCAGAGTCTCAACATCTTCTTTTAACAGTGTGGTGACCAAAACTGGATACAGTATATATAATAAAGTAGTTAGCTTGAACACTGTATTTATAGTTCATATTGTTCACTAAGTTCACCTGACACTAAGTGAATGGTTGTAAATCAAGGATTACCTGTAACCTTTCACCCAAGCTTAACTTCTACCACCCTGCAAAGAATCTGACACTTTTTAACATACAGTAGTGGCCAAAATTGTGGAAACCTTTTGGGAAAAGTGTATTTTCTAAAACTAGGTAATAACACCACTTTTTTGGGAGGGAGTCGTACCCTAAAATTATATATCACTGGAAAGATAATTGAATCAAGAATGTGATGCAATAACTTTTATGAAGGATTTGCTATTAGAATAGCAGTTACGGTGTAAAGAAGAAAAGGGAAACACGTTGAAAAAACGAGATATACAAAAATGATCACCATGTCAGTTCATACTTAGTTGGGTAACCTTTAGCATGAATTATGGCATTGCAACATCTTCCTATGGAGTGAACCAAGTCTTTTAGTTCTGCAGCTGTTATCATGTGAAACCAAGATTGAATGATGGCTTCTATTAACTGGGTTTTATTGCTGGGTTGCTTCTGACTAACAAATTTCTTTAGTCGCCTCCATAGATTTTCAATTGGGTGAAGGTCTGGGCTATTCCCAGGCCATTCTAGCAGTGGAATAGGATTATCTTGAAACTCCCCCCCCCAAAAAGGGGGGGGTGTTATTAGCCATCAAACCTCAAAAATACACTTTTCCCAAAAAGGTTTCCACAATTTTGGCCACTACTGTAGATCGAGCCATATGTAAAGTGTCACATCGCCTTCCCACCATTTGGATGACTTCAAAGAGGTTTTGGGGGGTTTTTTGCGAACAAGTTTGGTTAAATTATTATGCAACCCTCAGCATTATGGACAAGAAAAAAGAAAAAGAGGAATGAATCGTCCGTAATGATGAAGGGAGAGCAGACTCCAGTCCTTTTCAGCTGACTTAACACTGTGTAAAGCACCGAAAATTATTAATTGAACATCTTGATTATAAATTAGGTGGAAATAATGTTGAAGAAGCATCCCCTAGTCATTGGGGTTTATTATTAAGTCTTCACACTCGAAGATTTGAATTCCATTATAGCAGTGGTAAATATTGTGATTACGAGAGAATCAGGAAGCTCCGGAGGCTGAACGTCAGCAAAATGGATTTTCAAGAAGAGCAGAGAGAGAGACTCAAGACCCCGTTTGAACTGGTGAATTTTGAAATGTCATCTTTGCTAACGTGGACCACCAAATTGCCCATCCAGTCAAGCTAAACCTATTCTTTAATGTAAAGAATAACGTTCCTTCGTTTGTTTACATAGATTGACATGCAACCCCCAACTTCCAACATCTCAAAGCACTTTACAATAGTTTGTGTGATGATGGCGGCAGGCTAGAAATTGAGACCATGAATGATCATCCGACCGTAGGCATGGAAGCCAGCTGGGTGATGTTGGGAGAATCACCAACCACTAGGAGACTGTGAGTTCTAGTCCTACTTTTTTACAAGAAAAAACCAAGCTCAGAGAGCTGCTTCCTCCTCCTCCTCCTCCTCCTCCTCCTCCTCCTCCTCCTCCTCCTCTTCTTCCTCCTACTCCCCCTCCCCCTCCTCTTCTTCTTCCCTCCTCCTCCTCCTGTTCCTCCTGTTCCTCCTCCACCTCCTCCTCTTCTTCTTCTCTCCTCCTCCTCTTCTTCTTCCCTCCTCCTCCTCCTCTTCTTCTTCCCTCCTCCTCCTCTTCCTCCTCCTCATCCTCCTCCACCTCCTCCTCTTCTTCTTCTCTCCTCCTCCTCGTCTTCTTCCCTCCTCCTCCTCCTCCCCTCCTCCTCTTCCTCTTCCACCTCCTCCTCTTCTTCTTCCCTCCTCCTCCTCCCCTTCCTCTTCTTCTTCTTCTTCTTGTTCTTCTTCTTGTCCTTCTTCTTGTTGTTCTTGTTCTTGTTGTTGTTGTTGTTGTTGTTGTTGTTGTTGTTCTTCTTCTTCTTCTTCTTCTTCTTCTTCTTCTTCTTCTTCTTCTTCTTCTTCTTCTTCTTCTTCTTCTTCTTCTTCTTCTTCTTCTTCTTCTTCTTCTTCTTCTTTACCTTCTTCTTCTCCTCCTTCCCTCCTCCTCCCCTTCTTCTTGTTCTTCTTGTTCTTCTTGTTCTCCTTCTTCCCCCCTCCTCCTCCTTCTTCTTCTCTTCCTTCTCCTTCTTCTTCTCCTTCTTCCCTCCTCCTCCCCCTCCTCCTCCTCCTCCAGCACTGACGATATTCCCTAGTTGGGTAATGAAATGTCTGCAAGGAAACAAGTAATCTCAGACAATGACAAGAACGCTAAAAACCTTTTAAGTTAGAGGGAGTCTGTAGCTGGACCATGAAGATTGACAAGTGGAGTTTTCTACCTCATTGGATCAGCCAGCAATATTGACCCTCAAATGGCTCCAGAGATTATTATATCAATTAAAGTTTTAAAGTTCCGTCCATGAATTATAATACAAAATCTGACAGGATTAATCATTTTCCCTACAATGAAATTTCAGAATCTCCTCCTCCTCCTCCTCCTCCTCCTCCTCCTCCTCCTCCTCCTCCTCCTCCTCCTCCTTTTTCTATGGAGAGAGCTACTAAAATTCAGAAGGATCACTCTTTGAAGATTATTTCTGACCTGAGAACATTCAGAGCCTCATAAACAACAGCTGGGTGTAAATCAATGGAATGTGTGTCTTTTTGATTTATAGCAATGAAGTGTTTTGTGTAAATCAACCCAAGATTCTCAAAGAAAGGTGCCAGGAGGCTTTGGGGCAACTGAGATTTATCTTTGAAAAGCTGACTTCAAGCAGGAGCAACTTGGCTGAAATATCATCCTCCTGCTTTTAATGTTTCTTTTCTTTTTCTTTTTCTTTTTTAATAAAAAAATAAAGGAAAACAAATGCATTTGGGTTAGGGTATAAAAAGGGCTCTGTAAAGATGTGTTGACAATTTAGAGTGAAATCTTGTCTCAACTGTTGACTTAATTAAGGGCACGGATGCTGGAAAGGAAGAAAAGAGAGGGGAGGTTTAGGGGTGGAGGAACCAGAAAGGGACATCACAGCAATATAGCAATAGCACCTAGACTTATATACCACTTCACAGTGCTTTACAGCCCTCTCAAAGCAGTTTAACAGAGTCAGCATAATTGCCCCCAACAATTCGGGTCCTCATTTTACCCACCTCGGAAGGATGGAAGGCTGAGTCAACCTTGAGCTAGTCAGGATCGAACTGCAGACAGTGGACTGAATTGAACTGCTGTACTTCATTCTAAACACTGCACCACCACGGGAAGGAAGGAAGGAAGGAAGGAAGGAAGGAAGGAAGGAAGGAAGGAAGGAGCTGCCCCTAGATGTGCATATGATCCCCGACTTGTGCACCTTTCACCGTGCCCTAAAGACCCTCTTATTTCAACAAGCCGGGCTGGCCTAACATGAATATGAATTTTAATGGGTGTATGTTAGTTTTTAATTTGTGGACCAAATTTTTGTATATTTGATTTTAATGGTTTTTAAATTTTGTAAATTTTATGTGTTTTAATATGGCTGTACACCACCCTGAGTCCTTCGGGAGAAGGGTGGTATAGAAATCTAATAAAAGTAAAGTAAAGTAAAGTAAAGTAAAGTAAAGTAAAGTAAAGTAAAGTAAAGTAAAGTAAAGTAAAGTAAAGTAAAGTAGGAAGGAAGGAAGGAAGGAAGGAAGGAAGGAAGGAAGGAAGGAAGGAAGGAAGGAAGGAAGGAAGGAAGGAAGGAAGGAAGGAAGGAAGGAAGGGCAATAGAACTTGGACTTTGCCCCATAGTGCTCTATAGCCCTCTCTGAGAGGTTTACAGAGTCAGACTCTTGCCCCCAACAATCTGGGTCCTCAGTTTACCAACCTCAGAAGGATGGAAGGCTGAGTCAACCTTGTGCTGGTCAGGATCGAACTCTAGGCTGAATTAAACTGCCATAGTTCATTCTAACCACTGCACCACCATGGGAAGGAAGGAAGGAAGGAAGGAAGGAAGGAAGGAAGGAAGGAAGGAAGGAAGGAAGGAAGGAAGGAATAGCAATAGCACTTAGACTTATATACCGCTTCACAGTGCTTTACAGCCCTCTCTAAGCAATTTACAGAGGCAGCCTCTTGCCCCCGACAATCTGAGTCCTCATTTTACCAACCTCAGAAGGATGGAAGTCTACATCAACCTTGAGCTGGTCAGGATTGAACTGCCAAACATCAGGCAGCCGGCAGGCAGCCAAAGTAGCCTGCAGTCCTGCATTCTAACCACTGCACCACCGTGGCTCTCTATAATACAGGCAGTCTTCGACTTACGACCACAACGGAGCCCAAAATTTCTGTTGCTGAGTGAGACGTTGGTTAAGCAAGTTTTTGCTCCATTTTACCACCTGTTAGGAAATGAGTATTACCTACCTTGTTGGGTTGGCAATATATAAACCATCAATATAGGTTTAAGATTGCTGTATTGCATCATACTGTGTCCTGATTGGTTAGCTCTGTAACCAATCTCCTTAAGAGGGAGCTAGAAACATGGTTTATTTCTCTTTGCTGTTCTTGCTCTCATCAGAGAGATCAGAGATATCAATCTCTGTATGCAAATCCAGAAGAACTGTTTGTTGTGAATGACTACAACGACTGGTAAGAAGACTTTGTTATTGGATTACTCCTGGACTGTCGTTTTGCTATCTCCTGCTTTATATGTGTATGACCTGGACTGTTTATTGGACTGTGCCTTACTATTTCCTGAAAGTAAACACAACAACTCAATGTATCTCTGTGTTGACTGTGTTTATTCGTACCTACTCTCAATCACTTTTATGTGCACACCCTTGCTATTCAAGGGTTACTCTGCGAATTCCTTAACACCACCTGTCTTGCTTACAGTTGTTACTTTAATCACACGTCTGTTAAGCGAATCTGGCTTCGCTTGTCAGATTCGACCTTGCTTGTCAGAAGATCGCCAAAGGGGATCACGCGACACACACACACACACACACACATACACCCCGGGACACTACAACCGTCATAAGTACCAGACAGTTGCCAAGTGTCTGAATTTTGATCACCTGACCGTGGGAACGTTGCAACAGTCCTAAGTGTGAAAAAAAAGGTTATATGAGTCACTTTTTCCCCCAGTGCGGTTTTAACTTTGAACAGTCAGTAAACAGACTGTTTTCAAGGACTACTTGCAATTACGACTGTGGTCAACATTCAAGTTCTTTAGATCTTCCTTAAGCTGTCTGCGCTACGTCGGGCTTCCGAAAGGAAGACCTCATAGCAGTTGGATCATCTTTTCTGAGGTTTCTGCTCCAAGGAGGAGCCATGGCAAGGCAGAACAGTTCATTGGGTGTGCCTTCTTAAGCTTTAAATTCTGAGTTTTGCATCTGAGTTTTGTCTAAGGTGTCCAACGGCGGAGCAGTGCTTAAAGGATCACTGTGTGTGTGTGTGTGTGTGTTGGGTGGCCATATCAATCAAGTTGTCCCTTGAATCATACTACTTTCAAGTGCTGCTTCGAAGCCAAGAATATCTAACATATTATGGGTCTGATAATCTTATTTGAGTTTTGGTTTCTTTTCTTTTATCTCCCTTCCACCTTCCTCCCTCCCTCCCTCCCTCCCCTTCCTTGCTTACTTCCCTCCAGGAGTAAAATCCAAAATGTTTCCCTACCGGTTCTGTGGGCGTGGCTTGGTGGGCATGGCAGGAGAAGGATATTGCAAAATCTCCATTCCCACCCAACTCTGGGGCCAGCCAGAGGTGGTATTTGCTGGTTCTCCAAACTACTCAAAATTTCCACTACCGGTTCTCCAGAACCTGTCAGAACCTGCTGGATTTCACCCCTGCTTCCCTCCCTCCCTCCTTCCTTCCCCCTTCCTTTCTTCCTTCCGTCCTTCCTTCCTTCCTTCTTTCCCTCCTCCCTCCCTCCCTTCTGAATTTAACTTCTAACATTTGTGAACTTTGAAATGATTTGCCTCATGCAAAAGTTGTCAACTCACATCTCCTTGGTCTTGCAATTGTTTTGTTGTGTGCTTGGTTCACATATTGTATTGATATATTGTATAGTTTATTATTACATGGGATTTTCCCCCACCTTCTTTGATTTATTATTGTACTGTACTCCATCCAAAGTCACACTGGTTGAGGTGGGCAACCTCATAAATCTTATTCATGTTTATTTTTCTGTTATTTTCTGGTTTTTTGGGGGGGATTTATTGTATACTACATCAAAAATATTGCAAAGCAGCTAACAAATAAATAATTTACAAACTTACCTCTACATATATATAACTCTGTGTGGAACTTCATAGGATCCCATATAAAGTTGTTTGAGGGCTGATGATAGTACTTTGGAATATATTGCATGAAAAACATGTTTTTTTAAATATTTACAAATATTCTACAAAGTTTTACAAAGCCTTAGTAAGATCGCACTTGGAATCCTGCATCCAGTTTTGGTCACTGCAATATAAAAGAGATGTTGAAACTCTGGAAAGAGTGCTGAGAAGAGCAACAAAGATGATTGGGGGGTGGGGTGGAGGCTAAAACATACTGTACATAAAGAACAGTAATATAGCATGTGTAATCTAATGAAAAGAAGGACCAGAGGTGATATGATAGGACTATGCCAACATTTGAGGAGCTCCTACAAAGATGAGAGGGGGTCAACCTGTTCTCCAAAGCACCAGAAGGCAAACAAGAAACAATAGTTGGAAACTAACCAAGGAGAGAAGCAACCTAGAACTAAGGAGAAATTTACTAACAGTGAAAGCAGTCAACCAATGAACAACTTGCCTTCAGAAGTTGTGGGTGCTCCATCACTGGAGGCTTTCAAAAAGAGACTGGATAACTCTTTGTCTGACATGATATAGGGCAGTGATGGCTAACCTTTTTGCCATCGAGTGCCAAAAGGGTGGGGAGCATGGCGGGGTCAAGCGGACATGTGCCCACACCCATAATTCTATGTGCCCTGCCCCCATGCATGTGCATGCAAACCCCCTCCCGCACATGCACGCATGACCCCCTGCGCTCCCCCCGCTTTTGGCATGCGATGGCATGGTGGGCCACTGGACTTCCGGTGGAACAGGAAGTTGGAAAATGGTCCATTTCTGGCCTCCGGGGGGCTTCCAGAGGGCTGGGGAAGGTCGTTTTTGCCCTCCTCAGGCTCTGGAGCCTGGGGGAGCAAAAAATGGGCCTTCCTCACACACACTCTCCCGAGACCCTCCAGAGGCCAGAAACAGCGTGTTTCCTGACTTCTGTGGGTCCAGAAGGCCTGAAAATCAGCTGGCTGGCGCACGCATGTGCACTGGAGCTCAGCTTGAGTGCCCACCAATATAGCTACGCGTGCCACCTGTGGCATCATCGCCATCATGGATATAGGGTCTCCTTTTCGAGCAGGGGGTTGGATTAGCAGACCTCCAAGGTCTCTTCCAATTCTATTATTCCATGTTCTATTGTCATCCTCCTCCTCATCTCCATCTTCCTCCTCATCTCTATCATCAGCCACCCAAAGTCATTGATTTGAAACATATGAAGGAGAGGTACTGTTGTGGCCCATCAGCGGCCTGTGCAGTTAGTAGCTGATTCCGATAGCGAGGAGGCAGGTGTGGTGTTGCGCCAGCAGCCTGTGCAGCTGGTGCTCGAGTCAGACAATGAGGAGGCTGGAGAAGATGTGGTGCCAGAGGTGGGGATTCAGCCAGGGTCTTCAGAACCTCCAGAAGCTCCCATAAGTGAAGAGGAAGAAGAGGAGGAGCCTCTTCTCAATGCACGAGCGCGCAGAGCTGTTAAAATGCAGGAGTGGCTTCTCAGGAGGAGGTCTCCTCGAGAGTAGGGCTTGGGACTAATTGGTCACTCCCCTAGCCTATTTAAGGAAGGACGACGACTGATGCAATTTGCAGGAAATAACTTCGTTCATATTCCTTCGCGTCTTGATTCCAGAAACATTTGATTCGGCTCTTGTTTATCTCTTACCAGTTTTCCTGCAAATTGCTTCTGGGCATTCTGCCAACCACAGTCAGATTACAGTTATCTGAAATACTGTGCTTTAGAATTGAATTATTATTCTTTGGATTCTTGTCGGCGGTTAATTTTTTTTTTGGCTTTAATTTATATGCCGCCCTTCTCCAGAGACTGAGGGCGGCTTACAATGTGTTAAGCAATAGCCTTCATACTTTTGTATATTTATACAAAGTCAGCTTACTGCCCCCACAAACTGGGTCCTCAATTTACCTACCTTAGAAAGGATGGAAGGCTGAGTCAATCTTGAGCCTGGTGAGATTCGAACTTGCAGTAATTGCAGGCAGCTGAATGTTAATAACAGTGCTTTAGTCCACTGTACTACAGGCTCTTTCTTGAATTTAATGAAGTTAAATTAACAGCCCTTGTTCAGAAAAGACTGATTTAAACTGTATTTGTGTTTGAACAACTATTAAGAAAGCTCATTAGTAATCCTTAATTAGTAAACTAAGATTTGTATGGACTTTGTGTGTGATGCGTTCTTTGGGGTCCGTAGCTGGGGTAGAACAGGTACAGGAATTCAGTATGTCTAGTCTAATGAAAAAAGAAGGACTAGGAGTGACATGATAGCAGTGTTCCAATATTTGAACTACGCCGACTTCAGTCTGACCTAAGCATAGTACATAAAATTATCTGCCACAATGTCCTTCCTGTCAATGACTACCGTATTTTTCAGAGTATAAGAAGCACCGGAGTATAAGACGCACCTTAATTTTGGGGGAGGAATACAAGAAAACAAGAATTCTACCTCTGCCTATCAGCATTTAAGGTGGCGCTGCTTTATGCCACCCTCCTCCTCCTGCTCCAAGTGAGAGGTGCCTCAGAAACTCGGCTGGGAAAGAGGGCGTCGATTACTGATAAGTTCTTTTGCAGAAAACTTATCAGGGTGCTCCTGCTGTCAGACTTCGATGCTATCTCAAAATAAATGAATTTCCAAACTGCCAATCTTTATGGAAATCTCCTCTTTATTTGAGCACAGCAACCGGATCATGACTCGATGCGGACAAGACTGACCTTTTGCCCCCCAATCCCTCCCTTTCCGATCCCCAATTATCTGCTTCTCATTGGCTATCTTCCAAGTCACTCCACTGACTTCTTGCCTCGTCATTTCACAGGAATGTCCCCCCCTCCCTTCATTTCCATGACGACCCAGCTTCAAAGGGATTTAGCAGGCAAAAGTTCAGGGCTTATCTCTCTCCTCTCTATGCCAGCGGTGAGACGCTGACACCTGCAATCTGCAGGGACTACTCACTTTTCCCCAAAGAGACCCCTCGCATGCTCTGGGGGGAGGGACAGAGCACAGCCTGAGGAACAAACCTCTTTGGGATGGTCTGGGGGGGGGGAAATCTGCCCCGCAGCTTCAGGGAACAAGGCGGGCACCATGATTTGCAGCTGGTCACCCCTTTGGCTGCTCAGGGCAGACAATGGTCACAATGACTTCACTCCCCAGCAATGAGAGGAGCTGCCGCCACCACTGCCTAAGCCCTCTCAGCTCCCAGGAGCCGATCGAGAGCTCCTAAAGTGAAACGTCCCTCCTTTCCAGCCACCGCTGCCCAGATTTCCCAATGTAATTCTCAGAGCCGCGTTTCAGGCGGCAGGTGGCCAGTTCCCCTGCAATGTGCAGCGGGGAACTGGGAACCATTTTGCATTCGGGGAGGGGATTGCAGTGCTGCCGCCTGAAAGTGCTTTTCTTCCCATTGCACATTGCAGAGCCGCGCGCCCTCGTCCTCCTTCTCAGCAGACTCACCTTCTCTTTCCTCCTGGCCAGATCCGCCGCCTGAAACCCAATGCACTTTTTTTGCACACCCCATGTTTGGAATCGGGAAGGGGATCTCGGGTCTGCCACCCGAAAACGCTTTCCTTTGGAATCCTGATGCCAATATTGCGATATATAGTCATAATAACATTCCTTTCTCTGAGAGTGAAGGACATCTTGCCCTGTACCTGGAGAGGTGTGACTGGGAGGCATCTCCAGTTGGGACAGTACTTTGATTGGATCATGTGATGGACATGTGGGTGCACAGGGAAGGACTTGGACTTTCCTTTGGGTGGGGAAAACCTGGAAGCTTTCAGATTCGGGTTTTCCCAGATGTGCCAATATGAATAGCATAGCATAGCATAGCATAGCATAGCATAGCATAGCATAGCATAGCATAGCATAGCATAGCATAGCATAGCATAGCATAGCATAGCATAGAATAGAATAGAATAGAATAGAATAGAATAGAATAGAATAGAATAGAATAGAATAGAATAGAATGTCAGGTTTCAAGGTTGTCTCAAATAAATTGGTTGTCTCAAATAAATTGCATTTCAAACAAAGTCTTTGAAGAAAGCTCCCATTTATTAAGCACGACATTCTAAATCCATCGCAGCCAACACTGACTTCCAGACCCAAAACCCTCCCTTTCCGTTCCCCACTCCCCTGCACTCATTGGCCATCTTCCAAGTCACTCTACCCCTAATCTACTGCTCCAGCTCAAAGGAATTCCCCCCCTCCCATCCCATCTCCTAGGGGATATTATCTCCAGGGAAAATAAGTAGGTGAAAAGTCAAACATCCCTTTCCAGACGCCTCCGCTTCTCCTTCTTCTGTCAGCACGAAAGTAAATGCATCTTGAAGTGCTGAGAATAGAATAGAATAGAATAGAATAGAATAGAATAGAATAGAATAGAATAGAATAGAATAGAATAGAATAGAATAGAATAGAATAGAATAGAAGAATTGGAAGGGACCTTGGAGGTCTTCTAGTCCATCTCCCTGCCCAGGCAGGAAACTCTACACCACTTCAGACAAATGGTTATCCAACATCTTATAAATTTCCAGTGTTGGAGCATTGACAACGTCTGCAGGAAAGTTGTTCCACTGATGAATTGTTCTAACTGTCAGGAAATTTCTCCTTAGTTCTAGGTTGCTTCTCTCCTTGATTAGTTTCCACCCATTGCTTCTTTTCCTGCCTTCAGGTGCTTTGGAGAATAGCTTGACTCCTTCTTCTTTGTGGCAGCCCCTGAGATATTGGAACAGTGCTATCATGTCTCCCCTAGTCCTTCTCTTCATTAAACTAGACATACCCAGTTCCTGCAACCGTTCTTCATATGTCTCCAGTCCCCTAATCATCTTTGTTGCTCTTCTCTGCACTCTTTCTAGAGTCTCCACATATTTTTTACATGGTGGCGACCAAAACTGAATGCAATATTCCAAGTGTGGCCTTACCAAGGCATTATAAAGTGTTATTAACACTTCACGTGTTAATGACATCTCTAATAAAATGGAACTTTGAGGAACTTCAACCTTGGAGTCTCCTTTCATTGGGGGTGTTGCTTGGAATCCTGACAACCAGAAGGCAAGACAAGAAACGATGGATGGAAACTAACCAAGGAAAGAAGCAGCCTAGAACTAAGGAGAAATTTCCTAATGGTGAGAGCAATCAACCAATGGAATAACTTGCCTTCAGGAGCTGTAGGTTCTCCATTACTCGAGACTTTCATTCATTCATTCATTTATTAAATTTATATCCTGCCCTTCTCCCCGAAGGGACTCAGGACGGTGAACAGCCAAGAAAGAGACTGGACTGGACTTTGTCTAAAATGGTATAGAGCCAGGGTGTCAAACTCATGGTGTCACTTCGTCATTATGTGACGTATTGCAAGGGTTCTACCCTTTGCTAAACCGGGGGTGGGGGTGGGGGTGGCCAGCGCTTGGCGCATCCAGAGCATGGTCCATGACTTTGACACCCCTGGAATAGAGTCTCCTGCACAAACAGGGGGTTGGACTAGAAGACCTCCAAGGTCCCTTCCAACTCTATCATTCTGTATTCTATTCAGAATTGCCTATCTATTTAGATCCACCTTAGATATAGGTTAGTAAAAAGATTGCTCGGAAAACAAAACTCTCTGTCCATTAAAGTAATCAATAGAAGTGTGATTTTTTTTTTTTAGAGTGTGGTTGAAGAAAATGTAGGAAAGGTGTTTTTTTTTTTTTTCCCCTGATTACCGAGTTAACTTCGCTCCTTTTAATTAATGCTCCAGTGCATTACATCAATTCTCCTTGGGTTTTGCTCAACTTTTGTATGCTTGGTTACTTTATAAACTAGCAGATCTTGTTCTGAAGGGTCATTTTCATCCTTTGTTAAAAGGATGAGCTGCTTTGGGGAATGTCTTAGACAAAAAAAAAAAAGACGACTAATTTGATCAATCCACCATCACGCGTTAAAGAGAAAGACAGAAGAGATTCAAATTTGTGTGAGAAAAAAAATAATAATTATCAAAGGAAGCCCTAGACTGAGAGGTCTAGAGGCTAAACCATGTGTATGAATGATGGAGGGAACTATTTTACTGTTACGTTCTATTTATTCAATTTGTTTGCCATCCATCTCATCACAAGGTGACAAGAAGGTACATCCAGTCTAATGAAGAGAAGGACTAGGAGGTATCAAGATAGCACTCTTCCAGTACTTGGGGGATTGTCACACAGAGAAGGAATAATTCTTCTCCTTCTCCTTCTCCTCCTCCTCCTCCTCCTCCTTCTCTGTCTCCTCCTCTCCTTCTCCTCCTCCTCCTTCTTTTTCTCCTCCTCCTCCTCTCCTTCTCCTTCTCCTCCTCCTCCTCCTCCTCCTTCTCCTCCTCCTTCTCCTCCTTCTTTTTCTCCTCCTCCTCTCCTCCTCCTTCTCCTTCTCCTTCTTCTCCTTTTCCTTCTCCTCCTCCTCCTCCTCCTCCTCCTCCTCCTCCTCCTCCTCCTCCTCCTCCTCCTCCTCCTCCTCCTTCTCTTCCTCCCTCTTCCTCCCCCTTTCTCCTCCCAGCACTGACAATATTCTCTAGTTGGGCAATGAAATGTCTGCAAGGAAACAACCAATCTCAGACAGCACCAAGAATGCTAAAAACCTTTAAGTTAGAGGCAGTCTGCAGCTGGACCATGAAGATTGAAAAGTGGAGTTTTCTACCTTATTGGATCAGCAAGCAATCTTGACCCTCAAAGGGATCCAAAATTGATTATTCTCCAAAGCACCTGAAGGCAAGACAAGAAACAATGGGTAGAAACTAAACCAAGGAGATATTTCCTGACTGTGAGAACAATTAATCCATGGAATGTCTTGCCTTCAGAAATTGTGAGTGCTCCATCACTGGAGGTTTCCATTAATTTATTGTCAGGAAATTTCTCCTTAGTTCTAGGTTGCTTCTCTCCTTGCTTAGTTTCCATCCATTATTCTATCCATTGCTTCAAGCAATGGATGGAAACTAATCCTGCCTTTAGGTGCATTGGAGAATAGCCTAATCATGGAACTACCAAAAGGAACCAAGAGGATGAGGGGACTGGAGACTAAAACATATGACGAACACTTACAGGAACTGGGCATGGCTAGTCTAGTGAAGAGAAGGATCAGGGGAGACATGATAGCAGTGTTCCAATATTTGAGGGGCTGCCACAGAGAGGAAGAGGTCAAGCTATTCTCCAAAGCACCTGAAGGCCAGACAAGGAATAATGGATGGAAACTAAACAAGGAGAGATTCAACCTGGAAATAAGGATAATTTTTCTGACAGTGAGAACAATCAACCCATGGAACAGAAGTTGCCTTCAGAAGTTGAGGGGGCTTCATCACTGGAAGCTTTCAAGAAGAGACTGGACTGCCATCTGTCAGAAATGGTGTAGGGTCTGCTGGGCGAGGGGGTTATACTAGATGAACAAAAGGTCCCTTCCCACTCTGTTAATCTGTATCTGTACCTCCCCAACCAACAGTGGCAGGGCAAGCCCCCTCTATATAAACAGATCCCACTCCCTACTAGCACTGATGATAAACACTTTTAAAAATGTTTTTAATTGTTTTGTTTATCGTTTTTAATTAATGGGTCCAAATTTATATATGTCTTTTTAATTGTTTTTTAATATTTGTACTTGATGTTTTTACTTGGCTGTTCACCGCCCTGAGTCCTCAGGGAGAAGGGCGGTATATAAATTCAAAATAAAATAAATAAATAAATAAAATAAATGTTACCTAGTTGGGTAATGAAACATCTTCAAGCAAACAACCAAGCTCAGAGAGCACCATGGATCCTACAATTCAACCCTGAGCTACAAATATTATCTTCTATCGATAGACGAGGGGCATCGTAGATTTTTTAAACAGCCCCATATTTGTGTCCCATATTAACCAGATGATGAGAAGTTGTGATGCAGGACCTCTCGGTTAAAACGTTTCAAGTACCCAGGAACTCAAATCAATTAGCGTTTAAAGCCAGTTGCCTCCCATGTTACTGGCCTAATGAAAGAGCGGTTAATTATTGCAATCTGAAATATAACATTCACAGCCAGCCTTTAAAACTATTTTTCCTTAATAACTCACGGAATGGCTCCGCTGGGATTCCGTTACAGTCCGCCCCAGATTGTTGCCGGTCTACCAGGATCTATTCTAACTTTATCCAGGGGATTCTATTCCGCTTGTAAATATCGCTGCTTCTCTGGAATTGGCAGCCGCGTGGTTGCCTTATAATCCCTTTTGTCACGGCCCTCGTCGAGCATCGACTATCCAAACCACAGCATCCTCCCTTTGCATTAGTCTTTTAATCGTACAATGGGAGGCCCGCACAACAACACACACAATGCCGATCCTTGCGCTCGCTCGAAACGGCAGTGGATCCAGCTGTGTGCATTTTCTATCAAAGCTGTCAAAAGCCTTTTTAAAATTAGAGCTTCGAGCGCTACCCTTTCAACTGATTTTTTTTTTTTTTTTTTTTGCTCAAAGCAGCTGTCATGTCCAATTCCACTGAGCCTACCGCTTGCAAAACACTCTGGGCACTTTTGGGATGGAAAGGCTGCTATCAAATCGAAAGACGGGATTATCCCATTACCCAGAGTAAGCCTAGCATAGAAAGCCCAACCGGGCCAAAGAAAGAGGTATTGTCAGGGTTCCAAGTAATAATTCCATAGCAAGCAAAACTCCAAGGCAGGTGGATTCCTCAAAGAATAGTATTACTGGATGTATCATACTGGCACAGACCTGGTGAAAACCGACTCTGAAGGTTCCTCCGGTTTTCACCTAATTAAAAGTAAAAGTTTTTCACTTTCTCGAAACAAGTCAGTCACATGGTCCAATCACGGCTCCATCTGGTTGCCTGGCGACATCACTCCGCCTTCCTCTGGCCAGCTGTGAGAATATCCTTGGTTCCCAAGAGAAAGTATTTTATTTTGGCTACGAAGTCCCAACTATCTCAAATCCCCCCCCCAGCTCCAAGATGGCTTCGGTCACGTCAGCTTCAGGGTTGACAGATACCTTTCCAAGAAAAATGTGGGGACTTTGTCTAGTTCTTTCTCCATAGCCAGGTGGACCTCAACTGACCCTCAGGAAGATGCTAGGCCATTGAGATGACAGACATTGGGAGGAGTGGGAGGGGCTAAATTTATTTATTTTAATCTCGCCTCTCTCCTCCACCTCTGTCCATCCCTGGTGCTTTCATCAGCAGGCTGCCTATTGCTACCGTGTTTCCCTGAAAATAAGCCCTCCCCTGAAAAATAAGCCCCGAAAATAAGCCCTCCCCTGAAAATAAGTCCCAAAAATAAGCCCTTCCCTGAAAATAAGCCCTCCCACAAATATAAGCCCTCCCTGAAAATATTTAACTGCATGTGCAGCCAGTTCCTGCCATTTCCTCTGATTAGGGTTAGGGAGACAGAGCTGGAAATCAATTAAGATGGCAAGAGGAGCCCGTCTTGCTCCACGTGCCCCAGAATAATAAAACCTCCTCGAAAATAAGGCCAAGCGCTTATTTCAGGGTTCAAAAAAATATAAGACAGGGTCTTATTTTTGGGAAAACAAGGTATGAATGCCCTCCAAAAAAAGAGGGAGTTGCTGGAAGCAGATTCTGCTGTCCTGGGAAATGGTAATTTGAGCCATTCAGGGAGATGCCAACTCCTGCCAGTATAACGGGGCATTCCAAATGCCAATCAACATCCTGTATTTTGCTGCCATGGGGCACTTGAGGGAAAGGAGCATAGCTTTAATGGGGCTGCAAGGGAGGAGTGGAGTTAGAATGTTTCTGCCATTAAACAGAGCAAAAAAATGTTGCATTGGGGAAAATATGGGGTATGGTAAATTTATATGATTTCCCTAGTTGATTTAGGCTGCTATTAAAAACTTCCCAAACTCTCTCTCTTTTTTTCCCCCTTTCTTATTTCTCTCTCTCTTTTTTATTCTTGCTCTTTTTCTACCTTCTCTCTCTTTTATTTCTTTCCTTCCTTCCTTCTTTCTTTCTCTTTCTCTTTCATTCTTTCATTTTTTTCTCCTTCTTTCCTTCTTTCTTTCCCTCTCTTTTTTCTTAGTTTCTTTTTCTTTCTTCCTCTCTTTCTCCTTCCTTCCTTTCTCTTTCTTTGTTTATCTCTCTCTCTCTTTCTTTCTTCCCTCTCTATTTATCTTTTCTTCTTTTTTTCTTTTTTCTCCCTTTCTCTCTTCCCTCTCTCTCCCCATTGCTCTTTCTTTCTTTCTTTCTTTCTTTCTTTCTTTCTTTCTTTCTTTCTTTCTTTCTTTCCTCTATTTATCTTTTCTTCTTTCTTTCTTTCTTTCTTTTATCTATCTTTCTTTCTTTCTTTCTTTCTTTCTTTCTTTCCTCTTTGTTTATCTTTTCTTCTTTCTTTCTTTTTTCTATCTATCTATCTTTCTTTCTTTCTTTCTTTCTTTCTTTCTTTCTTTCTTTCTTTCTTTCCTCTTTATATTCCTTCTTTCTTTCTTTCCTCTCTGTCTATCTTTTCTTCTTTTTCTATCAAGCTGACAAAACTAAGGGCTGTCATTTCCTCCAGAAATAAATATGGAAAAATGCACAAAATGGAAAAGAGAAAAGGAGAGAGGTGTGTGGAATGAAATGATTCCATAAAACAAAGACTGTATGCTTTTAGAACCTATCTCTGTGGTGCTAAAATATTGGAATCCAATTTTTTGAAGAAAGAAAAAAAAAACTACACAGGAATTGATAAAAATCCCTTCGTAAATAAATCATCAAGGTGACGTCAGGGAAAAATAAGAACAGCTGAACACCATTATAAAAACAGCCAGAAATGAAAACAGATGAAAGATGAAAACATACAGAGGCCTAAACACAGACAGAATTCTAAACTGCAGCGTTGAAAGACAGAAATCAACCATACAAAGAGACATTTTGCAAACTCTCCATTCCTGAATATATTTGGTGACGTGCATTGAATGGACAAAATTGCAGGTTTGGCACTTGGCCAAAGATTGGCACCGAAAAAAAAATTGCCTCAAAAAAGTGTCTCAAAATTGCTGTTCATGGTCATATTCATACATAAAGACTCAGATTGTTTGAATTAACAACTCAGTCTCTTGACACTGAGCAGCTGTCTCACTTAGTGACAGAAATGTTGGGCTCCATTATGGTCGTAAATTGAAAACTTCCTATAAATTAGAGACAAAAACACAGAGAATACATGTCGTTCTCAATGTACGACCCCCAACTGAGCCCAAAATTCCTGTCGCGAAACGAGAAACATGTTAAGGGAGTTTGGCCCCATCTTACGACTTTTTTCGCTGCATTTGTGAAGTGAATCACTGCCATTGTTAAATTAGTAACACAGTTGTTAAGTGAACCTGGCTTCTGTATTGATTTTGCTTGTCAGAAGGTCGCAAAAGGAGATCATGTGGCCCATCCTTCCCCTACCCCCGGAACTCTGCAACCATCATAAATATGAACCAGTTCTCAAGCATCTGAATGACCATGGGGATGCCGTAACGGTCATAAGTATGAAAAAATAGTCATCGGATAATTTTTTCAGTGCTGTTGCAACTTCGAACGGTCACTAAATGAACTGTTGTAAGTCAAGGACTAGCTATATGTCCTGGCTGGTTAGTTGATTGATTCATGTTCCTTCTACAACATTTAATTCAGACTACAATTCTCATATTTAACCACAGGCAAACTTCACAAGAAGCCAGAAAATATTTCTAAAACAAGCGGGATTCAGACCACAGGAGAGCAACAAACTTTTACCGTATTTTTCAGAGTATAAGATGCACCTTTTTCCCCAAAAAAAGAGGGTGAAAATCTGGGTGCGTCTTATACCCCGAATGTAGCCCCACCCAGCCTCTCAAATGGAGGTTTTAGAGGCTGAAAAAAGCTTTAGAAATGAAGCTTCAGAAAAAAAGCCTCCAAACAGAGCTTCAGAAAAAAAGCCTCAGAAATGAAGCTTCAGAAAAAAAGCCTCCAAACAGAGCTTCAGGAAAAAAGCCTATGAAACAGAGGCTTTTTTTCTGAAGCTCTGTTTCGGAGGCTTTCACAGGCAGAAAAAAAGTTTTTTCTGAAACAAAGTTTCAGAAGTTTCAGAGGCAGAAAAAAAAGCAAGGCACAGAGCTCACAACCAAGGAACCTGTTGCTAAAATTCACCTCTGGGAACAGCTGATTGGGGGTATTCCGGGAGGCCAATCCACCCACCAATCAGCTTTTTTTTTATTTTCCTCCGCAAAAACTAAGGTGCGTCTTATAGTCCAAAAAATACGGTAGCTGTTTTTCACATACCACTATTCCCATTTACAGAGCAGATTTTTTTTAATGACATCAATAATGAAAACAAATGTTACCTTTTCACTTTCCCCCCATATTATGTTTTGCTAGCGCACCATTTGTTTTTCTTCTTGCTCGCCTCCACTTGGAAAATGGTTGGCAACTCACTGAGGAGGAAAGAAACTGAACATTGTTGTTCTATCAGAGAGATTCTCTCTCGAAAATATTGGAAAAAAGTCAAGCAAATGTCAGAGGCGATTAAAGAAAGACAAAGAAACGGAGAAAATCCAATCACATTTCTTCCTTCAAAATTTTCTTTTTTGGGGATAAAAAATGAACCCATTCTTCAACTTTTGTGTTGTGGCTCCGACCCCTGAGGCCGACTTATCGGAGGGAGAAGAGATTGGCCAGGAGCCAGATATCTCCTCACAGTCGGACAGTGAAGGAGATAAGCCAGCGTCAGGGAGACAAGGCACACAACAGAAAAGGAGGCATGCCAGAGATTAAGCTGAGTCACTGGACCACACCCCACAGGGGATATAAGGGGGTGAGGTGGCCATTCAGACTCTGTGATGGACAAAACTAACTACTATCGAGTCAATTGTATCTTTGGAAACAACGTTATCTGCCTTGGATTTAATTACGGACTAGACTTGACAATTCTTGAACTGTGTGTATTTTGTTTATGAGTAAAGTTCTTGGCAAGCAGCTACTGGGTTGCTGCCAATCCTCTTATCAAAAGAATTGGTTGTCTGCCAGTTTATTTAACCCCCGGCTGTCTGTTTGTGTGCGTGTGTGAGACGGGGACAGAACATCCTGGCCATTTTCTCAAGGGGTGATAAATCAGGATTGCTGGGGCTCTAAATTCACAAATTGAACATTACAGATTAACAGAGTTGGAAGGGACTTGGTAGGTCATCTAGTCCAACCCCTCGCCCAAGCAGGAGACCCTACACCTTTTCCGACAAATGGCAGTCCAGTCTCTTTTTGAAAGCCTCCAGTGATGAAGCTTCCACAACTTACAAAGTCAACCTCTGTTCCATGGGTTGATTGTTCTCACTGTCAGAAAATTTCTCCTTATTTCTAGGTTGAATCTCTCCTTATTCAGTTTCCATCCATTATTCCTTGTCTGGCCTTCAGATGCCTTGGAAAATAACTTGAGCCCTTCCTCTCTGTGTCAGCCCCTCAAATATTGGGACACTGCTATCATATCTCCCCTGGTCCTTCTCTTCACTAGACTAGCTAAATTGTGTGTGTGTGTATGTAAGCAAAAGAAAAGTGCACGGGAAGAGGAAGGATGTTTTAGGAAGAGGGTTCATGTAGTTTGTTGGTAGGTAAACCCAGCCATCATGGTTTACAAACCATTGTTTTTAGGTGTTAGAAGAAAAAACTGGTGAAGAAAAATGGTATAGTTATATACCTAAAAAAGGGCTTAATAGCTAAATTAATTGAAGCAGACCCACAAGGAAGATATATTGCAATTGAAATCTTAATAGAAGGGGAAAAAATTACTACACAGTTGTTTTTATTGGGTATAATTGAAGGATGTACAGTTAGAGAGACTAATCTGATTTTGAATTTAATAACGACAGGCAGACTTTTGGTGGCGCAATATTGGAAGAAGGAAGAACTACTTACTATTGAAGAGTGGACATTAAAAGTAGCTAACTTGGCGGAGATGGCTAAAATTTCTGCATATTTGAAGGACCGTTCAAATGAAAGATATGTACTGGAATGGAGAAGATGGATTGACTATATACAAAACAAATATGGGACTAAAAAGTTGCAAATAGCTTATGAATGAATTATTTAGATGATTTTTCTTTTTTACTTTGATATTTTAGTACCTATGGTGGAGTTAAAGAGTAAGGGGAAGTTAAGAGTTTATAATTAGTTTGCTTATGTTAGATTATGTTTGTTAAATGCAATACCCTGTATTTTGCTCTGGGAAGTCGGGGGAGGAGGGGAAGGGGTGGGAGAAGGGGGGGAATTTTAAAACTTTTCAATAAAAAAAAGAAGAAGAAAAAACTGGTCTGGTTTCAAGCCAGGAGAAAGATGCAGAAGCCAATGAATTTGGAGGCAAGCTGCAATTGGAAAGGAGGTCTCCATTTATTTAAGAATCGGAAGCGAAGTGACTCAGCATCGGTTCTGGGACAGCTGACAGCCTGGTGTGGGGAGTTGAGTGATTTTTATACCTTTGAGATTGAGATGCTTGGTGGAGTTATTTGATTAGATGAGATTCTGAATTCTAATTGTCCCTATTTGGTTTCCTGGGTGGGGGTCAGAGTCAAGGCTAGCCTTGGGAAAGGTGGGGAAGGTAAATTCTGTCTGACTTTGTGTTTTCCGACTTAATCCTTAATCCTGTCCATTCAGTTTCTAACTGGGGTTACTTGAGGCCATTCTGGCTGAGTGGCAGGGATTGTTTTAGCTTCTATGGATGGTTTTTCTTTGCCTTTTCTGAGGTGGGGGAGCATGGAAATTAAGAGGGGGGGTGTCTTATGATTCTTCCTACATAGGTTAGCATGGCTTACTCACAAACCCAGCCACTGCAGCACTATCAACAAACATGGCTTATCTTTGCCTGACTAGGTGGCTCAG